>NC_092336.1:617752500-618052500 GCF_046630445.1 Rutidosis leptorrhynchoides | reverse complement strand
AAGATTATGTAATCTTTAATGTTTTAGAGATTAATCATTTCTAAGTCAAGCCGAAAATTAAATGAGCTTAATATGATATTAACTCATTAAATCTGTGTTACATCTAAAGAAAATATACATACATATATTTTCATAAAGACTGTAATAAAAAAATTTTTGTACAAAATTTTAATTGTGAAATCTTTAACGGGTAGGTAATACCCGGGAAATATATAAGTTCACAATTAATATGTTACACTGTACATTATTCAACTTTGATTCAAAAATTATTAACAATGCTCACAACGATATACAATCGATTTCATACAAATTCAATTACATATTCTGATATTGACGGATCAGAATTCAAGTCATAACTCTGAACCGGTGACATCATTCTTAGATCTATACATCTTTCAAAGCTATACTTTGACTTTAAATCTGTGCAAGATCCATTAGCATTGTTTTTACCGAAAATAACCTTGCAATTCCTTTTCAAAAGTATCCAATATTATCAACCGTTCAACCAGTCAACGACGACCTTTCAGACTTGTAACTTTGGCATATACGTTTTTGTTACTGGGAAACATTTCATATTCCACCACATTAACAGTAAATGTATCAGCAAATTCATTAATCTGTGACTTAAAGTCTCTCTGAAAAACCATTATAATTGTTCATTGAAACCCTATCATGTATTCATCCACATCTTGTAACGGTAATTGCCATACCAACTACCGGGAATTAGCAATCAGTATTTCGAATTTCGCAGTAATTCTACGCCAACAGTTATATATATACATATAATGTCTATCTCCTAGACTTATTTACTTCGAAGGTGAAGTTTCTGAAAAACACCCTGATGTGTGCGAGGTGTAGTACGAAATAGTTATATTTTTATTACGAAATACTATTAAATACGATACAATTTTACACAAGTTATTTATTTATTTATTGAATGAAATATACCTAAACCTTGCTACAACACTTATAGGCAGTGTACCTAATCGTAGAGTAGTGTAGTTTTTAGTAAGTCCGGTTCGTTCCACAGGGAGACGGCTTATTGCGTACTATATTTTTAACAACTATATTTGTATAAATATATAAATATATATATTAGTAATATAGTAGTATTATTATTATAAAATGGGGGTTTTACCGTTTAATGATCGGTTTGTCGATTTTAAATAAAGTGTAAAGATAAATGACGATAATATAAATGACAGAATTTAAATTGCGATAAAGTAAATTGCAGTAATTAAAATGACAGTAAATAAAGGTACGATGAAATATGAAATAAAAGTATTATGCTTATTTAAACTTCCGTAATCATGATGTTTGACGTTTTGATTTTAATTAATTGTTACCCGGGTTAATTGTCCTTTGTCCTGGTTTATTTGATACCTATCTGGTTTTTGTCCATAATAGTCCATCGGTCATAATTATAAAATGCTCGTCAAATTAACCTTATTCCCGAAGTCAAATATTTCAACTAATTAGGGATTCGAACTGTAACAAGGTTTTAATACTTTGTTTAATAATTACACCAGGTTATCGACTGCGTGTAATCCAAGGTTTTATTACTTTGTTAACAATTACACCAATTATCCTTGTATGTAATCCACCCCTGTTTTAATGAGATATGAATATTAATTTACCCACTTGATCAGAATGAAAAATCAATTACCCAACCCGAATAATGAATTAAATGATTGTAAACGATGTCGTATAAACGTCACTAAATAGGACATACATAATCATTTTAATAATTATTAGATTAACTAATTTGAAGATAGGTTCGACATATTCTAATGAGTTGTCATTCGATTAGACAATACCCCCTATCTATTAATGGTCAATAGTCCAATGTCCACAAGTGTCGGTCTTTTTGTCCAAACCTTAATTATGGTACAAAATCTAATAACCCCGTCTTAATATTTAGTCTAACATCACGATTACTTTGGCTCAAATAAGCATAATAATAACTTAGTTACGATACATTAATTTAAAAAGGAAGAACATAGCTTACAGTGGTGATTAATTGCGTAGCGTTGCACGGACAGAAATTCGACTTACAAAACCTTAAAACATTTCTTACATTAACCCAATTATTATTAAACTTAATATTATAATATATATATATATATATATATATATATATATATATATATATATATATATATATATATATATATATATATATATATATATATATATATATATATATATATATATATATCATCGTTACAGAGAAGGAAAAGAAAAAGATGTGTATATTACTCGTTCAATTCGTCGCTTTTTATAGCATTTGGCCAGATTCTGATGCCCATGCGATCGCATGGATTTTGTGCCTTCTGGCCATGCGATCGCATGGCTGCCTGGGACAGCTCACATATTTTTATTTTCTTATTTGCCGATGTTATTTAATATAATATATAATATATAAATAATTTATATAATTATTTAAATATTATATTATATTCTTGTGCATAGTTGACTTGTAATTTTAGCTCTGTTGCGTCGCGCGTTGAGAGTTGACTCTGGTCCCGGTTCCGGATTTTCGAACGTCCTTGTGTACTATTTAATATCTTGTACTTTACGTTTTGCGGCTCGTACTCTTGTAATTTTGAGACGTTTCTTATCAATAAATTGAACCACTTGGATTGTACTTTGTACTTTTGAGCTTTTTGGTCATTTGCGTCTTCAAATCGTCTTTTTTTTCTTTTGTCTTCGCACTTATTTATTTAAACGAATATTACATAAAAATAGAACAATTGCAACTAAAAGCTTTACATATTGGAAGGATATTGCTATGAAATATATGTTCATTTGGAGCACTATCAAATATTCCCACACTTGAGCGTTGCTTGTCCTCAAGCAATACAGAACTTAAAATAAAATCACACTTCACTTGAATCACTTTATTATTCTTACACTTTATACATCAGTGATTTTAATACGGTGGTATAAACAATGATAGTAACGATGTGGTTTACAGTCCCACATGACTATGAAAATTTAGATCCTTTAAGGAAATTGGATCTTTATGAAAACATTTGATCTTTTGAAAATTCATTCTAGCTTTTACCCTAGATAAGTTTTCCGGAATAACCCTTCACCGGTGTTGCAAAATGTTTTTGTGGGTTTTGTAGGTTTCAGATTTGAAAATTTTAGCTCAAAACTTATGGTTTTGTGTCACCCACTTGCTAATCCTTGTATTAGAAAAGCACACGTCCAGTATACTTGCTCCGTATATTACCTTTCGGTAAACTACCGTCCGGTTGTAAAGGAAAGCGTTGAACAAGCAACTGTTAAGGCAATGTCTAATGACATGCAGATGTTCATGGTCTAAAACGTGTCGGATGTAATTACTATCCTTTGTAGGAGCAATAGCAAAGATCACCCTATAATTTTTCGGTCTGGCACAAGGTCCTATCTTCGACCATGCTATGCAACCACCGTTCTTACGGTTGACACCCGAATTGGTTCAGGTGACCTAATAAATTCCAGGTGAATTCCTAGGATTTTACGTTCAATGGTAATGAACGCATTGAAAATAGGTTTTCAGAAAACAAATCGGTTTTAATTTTAATCAAAATATTTTCTCGTTCAAGCTCGAGTTTAGATATCATCGAATTTCATGAGTTTGTAATTCTCAATCTTTAAAGTCAATCTCAAGGATTGAGTAATATCAGGCTTAAAAGCTGATTTTTAATCTTTAAGGAGATTATCCTTTTTCTGGGGGTCTGATTCATTAGTCTTATCAAGCTAATTTGCACGGCGCCCTCCCCATTTTATGAGACAGATCCTCTCATGGTCAGTATAAGTCTGACCACTTGGCGACCCTGTTTGATGCTGAGGTCCGTGGATTTCCTACTGATTTTAGAGATGACTTTTCTAGATTTTTTGTCAACCTACAGCTGGTCTGGACGATAACTTTCTGATCTAAATCAAGAAGCGCGTGTCTTTCTCGGAAGACTTTACTTTCTTTTAATGATGGAATTGATTCATCGTGTAGATCCATCTATTCTTTTCAAAGGTATTACAATAAATCGGGTAAAACTGATTAGTTTAGTCCAAAGCAAAAGAACCTGCAATAATCTTGTACAAAAATATGTGATATATGTTTTAAAGAACTTGGTAAATTCTTTTCACACTTAGCTTTTATTTTTCTTTGCCTTTTTATTCTCCTTTATTCCATTTTAAGTGAATTCAAGCGTTTTGGGTTGTTTCTTCATTTATGTTCTCTCCGAGGTAACAATAATTTCGGCATTAACACCGAGTTTTATCTTTCATAAATATGTATAAATATGATTTTGAATTCATTTAGTTGAAATTTTTTTAAATTTTCACAAAATTTGGCAATTAAACTAAGTGTAAACCCGAGAGAATTTATAACCCTTCCCCACACTTGAGATCATGCAATGCCCTCATTTGCATGAAATCAGACTATAATTATAAATTCATGAGGGTGATTAGTGTAGAAAAGTGATTAAAATTACCGAGTTTGCAAACATATTATTTTATATCACATTTGATATTTTGCGTCTTGTCGTCAAAATTGGTAGCTTTTGCTGAACTTTAATGTCAGTCTTTGAAAGTGCGCTGTTTTACCATGTTTTATTCATAAGATAAACTACAAATATACATAATATTTTAATTATATATTTTTTTTATAAAACCTTTATTTATTAAAACAATTTAAATGAATAATTTTTTTAAAATTTTGTTTCCTTTTACTTTAGGTAGTTTTGGTATGTTTACCTAGTCCGTCCCTCGGCAAAATTTAAAATTTGCCATTTTTAAAGCGATTATTTTAAAAACAAGGATTTTTGGTTTTTTTTTTATACTTTAGATCAATAAAATTAAAAATAATGATAACAAAATTTTTTGCCCCGCCCTCGGGTAAAGCAATTTCGGTTCCATGACCTAGTCTTCAACTTACGATGAATTTTAGAAATAATTTTTTAAATTTAATGAAATAAAGTAAATTTTGTTTTTAAATTCACACAAAACTTAAATTTAAAAAAAAATGCGTATTAATTTAATACAAAACCTACAAAACAAAAATTCAGAATGAGGGGAGAAAACTAGTTCTTTAGTGTCTGCTAGTGAAAAAGACCAATCGGATTCCATTCTCGGAACTATACGAGAACAGAACAACTAACTCTAGACAACGTTTTCTTTTTAGAATATTTGAATCTCCCCACACTTAGGTAGCTGTGGTGTCGAATTTGTGATTAACTTCATTGTCAATTTCTCTTGGACCATAATCAACTTTCATATCTGTGACTTTTGCTTTAAGCCATTGGTCAGATTCTTGTGTAATATTCACAAATTCAACTAGTTTCGCCTTTTCTTTAGGCGAAAGATTGGATACTAACCGGTTACATAACTTAAAGTTTCCCTTGGTTCTAGCATCACGAATCCGTTTAATAAGTTTCTTTATTGAACTATTAATAACGGAGTCATTTAATTTCGTATCAACAACGGGGTTCTTTGTTATCAGGTCATCATTAGGTTTTACTTCATCTTCCCTACACTTAGGCATTTTATTATTGCTAAGCACTACCGTTAGAGTTGGTAAAACAACATGGTTCTTACCAATCATTTTTGTTGGTTCAACGGTTTTGGTTGGTGGAGATTTAGACTTTCGACTTATAAAGGTGATCGATTTTTCATCATTACTAAGTGTCATTCTACCCTCTCGTACATCAAATAACGCCCTGGTGGATGCTAAGAATGGTTGACCTAAAATTAGAGGAATGTTTGGGTCCTCTTCTATGTCAATGACAATAAATTTGACTAAAATGGTTAAATTACCTACTTGAACAGGTAGGTTGTCAGCAATTCCAACTGGGTGCCTAATGGTTTGATCAAAGAGTCGGACACTCATCTCTGTTGGACTTAACTCACCTACTCCTAATCTCTTATATAATGAAAGAGGCATAACACTCACACTCGCACCTAAATCTGCTAGTGCATCATACATGACACAATCACTAAGTAGACAAGGAACAATAAATTCACCCGGATCACCCAACCTGGGTGGAACTTTTGATGGAACTGTCTTCACCGGGTTTATTTTTACTATTTTTGTTTCTTGCACTTTCTTATTCTTCTTCTTCTTTCCAGAGGTATCACAAACTTTATTACCTATTACTTGCTCATACTCAACTCCTTTTCTTGGAAACGGGATAGGTGGTCTGTATGGTGCCACCACTGGCTTTACATACTCTGGTGGTGGTGGTGTTGTAACTTCTTCATTGTTACTCACATCTAAAACCTTCCCATCTTCTGATGCTGGTTTTTCAGAATTTGTTGACACCATATTAACATTCTCATTCCGAGGATTTACTTCAGTATCACTCGGTAGCTTTCCTTGTTCCCTCTCACTCATCATGCTAGCAAGAGTACCTACGTGTTTTTCTAGATTCAAAATGGAAGCTTGTTGAGTTCTTAATAACTGATCAAACCTCTCATTCGTTTGGGTTTGAGATGTAATAAATTGTGTTTGAGATTCCATTAACTTTGCCATCATTTCTTCCAGATTTGACTTTTTCTCTTCAGTTTGTTGTGGTGGTTTATACAAGCCAGGTCTTTGTTGATTGAAAGTGTTGTTTTGAGTTGGTTGGTTATTCAGACCTTGTTAGTTGTATGAGTTATTGTTGGGTCCATTTGGATTGTAAAGAATGTTTTGATTTCGATTGAAGTTTGGCCTTGGTGATTGATAATTATTTTGATAATTATTTCCCGGCCTTTGGTTCATGTAGAAAATACTTTTACGTTGTTCCATCGTTTGCTCAATGTGACAATATTTCGTTAAGTGTGGTCCACCGTATTGCTCACAACTGATTCGTATTGTGTGAATATCTTTATTCATTTTTTCCATTCGTATCTCGAAAGCATCTATTTTTGCGGAAACGGAATCAAAGTCATGGCTAGAATCGGCTCTAGCCGCTTTAGATGAAAGAAAGATATCTTTTTCTTGGTGCCACACATGTGAGTGGGAGGCTGTGTTATCAATGATTTTGTGAGCTTCGATTGCGGTTTTCTTCATAATGGAACCACCAGCTGCTATGTCGATGTCTTTTCGTGTAGCAATGTCGCATCCTTGGTAGAATATTTGTACTATTTGATAAGTGTCTAAACCATGTTGCGGACATCCTCTTAACAATTTTCCAAATCTTGTCCACGCCAAATATAGAGTTTCATTTGGCTTTTGCGTGAACGTAACAATTTCTAATTGAAGTCTCACGGCTTTAGATGCCGAAAAGAATTGTTTAAGAAAATTTTCAACTAAGACATCCCATGTATCAATCGCCCCTTCAGGTAACGATTCTAACCAATCTTTGGCTTCTCCCTTTAAAGTCCAGGGAAACAACATGAGATAGATCTGTTCATCCTCAACTTCTCGGATTTTGAATAGAGTACAGATTCTATTAAAGGTTCGAAGATGTTCGTTTGGATCTTCTTTTGGCGTACCACTATATTGGCATTGATTAGTTACCATGTATAGGATTTGTCCTTTGATTTCATAATCTGGCGCATTAATGTCTGGCTTAATAATGGCGTGACCTTAGCCCGTGCGTGTGGCTCTCATTCGGTCTTCCATACTTAGAGGTTCTGTTACTTCCATAATTGAATTTTTTGAATCTGAATCACTAGAGGATTCTGATTTAATGGTTTCTTCCTCAACAATCTCTGGATGAGTAATTTGTGGTTCCGGAGGTATGATTATTGGTTTAGGATCTCTGAATTGTCCTTGAATATCCTCCGGGTTTTCAATTGTGAGGTCGGGTTCAAAAAATGGATTATCGGAAATTTGAATTGGAGTACTTGTTCGACTAGATGATGATTCTAAGGAAAAATCAACGGCGACAATGTTGGCTAGATGTCTTGATCGAGTTACAGGTGGTGAACGTATGAAAGGTGGTGAACGTTTTGCTCGGTGCATTCACTGAATATCCTATTAGTTATAAAGATACAAATTATATAAGTTATAAAATTAATTGACTTTTCTGATTTTGCCCACGTTTAGAATAGCCAATAGATGCAGCAGGTAGCCAGGACCCTTTAAATCGGAAGCCCACAACTCGCCACTAACAAATCCAACTATTACTACGAACCAGAAAATTTTGGATGTCTATCAATTTAACCGCTTAAAATAATTTTTCGTTTTGAATTTTTAGAGAAGAAATAGAAAATTCTATGTCCTAAAAACTTGAGCGTCGAGAAATAAGAAAGAAAAAGAGCGCGTCGAAAAACGTCGAAAAATAAAAGGTCGAAAAATAAGCGTCAAAAAATAAAAATCAAAAAACAATAAAATGCAGCGTCGAAACTTAAAAGTCTAAAAACTAAAATTTAAAACTTACGTCTAAAGGTATTAAAGCTTAAAAGGAATTCTATATTCAAAATGGCAATAACTTAAAAAGGAACTAAAACTTAAAACGGCGTCGCAAAATTCTAAAGCACCTAAATCTTAGTCTAAAGAAAAAGCACTTAAGGGATTTTACGGCAAAGTCTTAAAATCTAGAAACAAAAATTAACTACGGCAAAATACTAATCTTTAAAACTAATTACGAATGAAAAATTATAAAATTACGCTTTAACTAATAAAAAGATACAAAATATAAAATAAGCTTAAAGTTATAAAAATACAATTTTATAAAAATATTATTTTTATATTATTTATTTTATAAAAGTATCAATTTATAATTAATAAAACAAATTTAAACTAAATATTACAAATTAAATACAACTAAAACTAAATATTATTAAATTAAAAACCCTAATTATAATTAATTAATAATAATAATTATTTAAACGTAACCCTAATTCGTACAGCTAAGGTTTCAGACCTGTCAGACAGGCTCATGCGATCGCATGGGGATATTGTTATGATATCATGCGGTCGCATGAACAAGGAGTCCAGCAATATTTTGGGATTTTAATCGGCTCGGCCCAAATTTCTATTTATTAATTATTTGATTTCAGTTTTCTCAATTTTTTTTTAATTATAAGTAAAATTTATATAAAAAAAAACTTAAATTTAAAGAACTTAAAAATAAAAACACTTTTTATACTTTAAATAAGATCTTAAAAATATATTATCTTTTTATTTTAAACACTTATATATATATATATAGATATATATATTTCTTTTTTTATGTAAAATAATATTTTTACAAATTTAGATATTTTTACAAAAATATAGTTTTAATAGATGTGCGTTTTTCACCGAGTTCCCCGGCAGCGGCGCCAAAAACTTGATATGTGCGAGGTGTAGTACGAAATAGTTATATTTTTATTACGAAATACTATTAAATACGATACAATTTTACACAAGTTATTTATTTATTTATTGAATGGAATATACCTAAACCTTGCTACAACACTTATAGGCAGTGTACCTAATCGTAGAGTAGTGTAGTTTTTAGTAAGTCCGGTTCGTTCCACAGGGAGACGGCTTATTGCGTACTATATTTTTAACAACTATATTTGTATAAATATATAAATATATATATTAGTAATATAGTAGTATTATTATTATTATAAAATGGGGGTTTTACCGTTTAATGACCGGTTTGTCGATTTTAAATAAACCGTAAAGATAAATGACGATAATATAAATGATAGAATTTAAATTGCGATAAAGTAAATTGCAGTAATTAAAATGACAGTAAATAAAGGTACGATGAAATATGAAATAAAAGTATTATGCTTATTTAAACTTCCGTAATCATGATGTTTGACGTTTTGATTTTAATTAATTGTTACCCGGGTTAATTGTCCTTTGTCCTGGTTTATTTGATACATATCTGGTTTTTGTCCATAATAGTTCATCGGTCATAATTGTAAAATGCTCGTCAAATTAACCTTATTCCTGAAGTCAAATATTCCAACTAATTAGGAATTCGAACTGTAACAAGGTTTTAATACTTTGTTTAATAATTACACCAGGTTATCGACTGCGTGTAATCCAAGATTTTATTACTTTGTTAACAATTACACCAATTATCCTTGTATGTAATCCACCCCTGTTTTAATGAGATATGAATATTAATTTACCCACTTGATCAGAATGAAAAATCAATTACCCAACCCGAATAATGAATTAAATGATTGTAAACGATGTCGTATAAACGTCACTAAATAGGACATACATAATCATTTTAATAATTATTAGATTAACTAACTTGAAGATAGGTTCGACAGATTCTAATGAGTTGTCATTCGATTAGACAATAACCCCTATCTATTAATAGTCAATAGTCCAATGTCCACAAGTGTCGGTCTTTTTGTCCAAACCATAATTATGGTACAAAATCTAATAACCCCGTCTTAATATTTAGTCTAACATCACGATTACCTTGGCTCAAATAAGCATAATAATAACTTAGTTACGATATATTAATTTAAAAAAGAAGAACATAGCTTACAGTGATGATTAATTGCGTAGCGTTGCACGGACAGAAATTCGACTTACAAAACCTTAAAACATTTCTTACATTAACCCAATTATTATTAAACTTAATTTAAACTTAATATTATAAATATATATATATATATATATATATATATATATATATATATATATATATATATATATATATATATATATATATTATCGTTACAGAGAAGGAAAAGAAAAAGATGTGTATATTACTCGTTCAATTCGTCGCTTTTTATAGCATTTGGCCAGATTCTGATGCCCATGCGATCGCATGGATTTTGTGCCTTCTGGCCATGCGATCGCATGGCCGCCTGGGACAGCTCACATATTTTTATTTTCTTATTTGCCGACGTTATTTAATATAATATATAATATATAAATAATTTATATAATTATTTAAATATTATATTATATTCTTGTGCATAGTTGACTTGTAATTTTAGCACCGTTGCGTCGCGCGTTGAGAGTTGACTCTGGTCCCGGTTCCGAATTTTCGAACGTCCTTGTGTACTATTTAATATCTTGTACTTTACGTTTCGCGGCTCGTACTCTTGTAATTTTGAGACGTTTTGATGTTATGCGAGGTGTATATAAAATAGCTTTTAATTTTAGCAGGAAATACTATTAAATACGATACAATTTTACACAAGATATTTATTTATTTAGAGAATGGATATACTTAAACCTTGCTACAACACTTATAGGCAGTGTACCTAATCGTACAGTAGTGTAGTTTTTAGTAAGTCCGGTTCGTTCCACAGGGAATCTTTTTCACAAAGCTTAACGCTATATTAGTTTAAATTTATAAAAATACAAATATATATATAAGTAATATTATTATTAGAAAGGGGGGTTTTTACCGTTTAATGACCGGTTTGTCGATTTTAAAACTTTAGTCGCAGTTAAAACTAAATGTAAAATAATAAATAAATACAAGACTTAATTTAAAGCGTAAAGTAAATAACGATAATGAAATTGCGAATAATAAAAGTGCGATAATTAAAAAGTACGATAATTAAAAGTGCAATTAATTATAATAACAATAAATAAAAGTGCTATAAATAGAAGTGCAATTAAATATAAAATAAAGGAAATTAAATATGAAATAAAAGAATTATGCTTATTTAAACTTCCGTAATCATGATGTTTGACGTGTTGATTTTAGTTTTATGCCCATGGGTTAATTGTCCTTTGTCCTGGATTATTTAATATGTCCATACGGATTTTGTCCATAATAGTCCATCAGTCATAAATATAAAGAGCGAAAGCCTTCGTCAAATTATTCTTATTCCCGAAGTCAAATATTCCAACTAATTATGGATTCGAATTGTAACAAGGTTTTAATACTTTGTTTAATGAATACACCAGGTTATCGACTGCGTGTAAACCTAGGTTTTACTACTTTGTTAACAATTACACCAATTACCCTTGAATGTAATTCACCCCTGTTTCAACAAGTCTATTTAACTATTAATCCAGTTCCGTATCCGGTTCAATGAATAATTATTGGTATTTATAGATATCCCGCCCACCGTAACCAGTCAAGCGTATGTGGTTATATATAAATACGTCGAATTATAAGTTTGTATATTAAATTAACAAGGTATTGTTTAGTTAATATAAAACCCATTAATAGCTCATAGTCTAATTTCCACAAGTGTCGTTCTTTTATCCAAACCCCAATTATGGTACAAAGCTCAATTACCCAATTTTAGTAATTAGCCCAACATCATGATTACTTCGGTATAAATAAGCATAATAATAACTTAGCTACGAGACATTAAATTAAAAAGGTTGAACATAACTTACAATGATTAAAAATAGCGTAGCGTTACACGGACAGAATTTCGACTTACACCCTTACAACATTCGCTAACATACCCTTATTATTAGGATTAAAATTAAAATTAAAATATAAATTATAAATATAAATATTACGTATATAGATAGAGAGATGGATATATATTATGTGTTTTTGCGATCAGAATTCGTTTGCTTTTATAGGGAGTTTCAGTTTTTGGGGCTCCGCGACTCGCAGCATTTTTGTTCTTCAAACTCCGCGAGTCGCGGAGTTTGAAATTCCAGCTCACTCCAAATTGGATCTTAGTCTGCCGACGGTTTATATAATATAATATATATATATAATTTATATAATTAATTATATATTATATTATATTTATATACATAGTTAACTTGTAATTTTTAGTCCGTTGCGTCGAGCATTGAGAGTTGACTCTGGTCCCGGTTCCGAATTTTCGAACGTCCTTGCGTACTATTTTATATCTTGTACTTTGCGTTTTGAATCTTGTACTCTTGTAATTTCGAGACGTTTCTTATCAATAATTGGAACCTCTTTGATTGTCTTTTGTACTTTTGAGCTTTTTGGTCGTTTGCGTCTTCAATTCGTCGAATCTGTCTTTTGTCTTCACCTTTTATTATTTAAACGAATATCACTTGTAAATAGAACAATTGCAACTAAAAGCTTGTCTTTCTTGAGGAATAATGCTATAAAATATATGTTCGTTTTTAGCATTATCACGTTTCTTATCAATAAATTGAACCTCTTGGATTGTACTTTGTACTTTTGAGCTTTTTGGTCATTTGCGTCTTCAATTCGTCGTTTTCTTCTTTTGTCTTCGCACTTATTTATTTAAACGAATATTACATAAAAATAGAACAATTGCAACTAAAAGCTTTACATATTGGAAGGATATTGCTATGAAATATATGTTCATTTGGAGCACTATCTGTGTTACATCATAAAAGAAACTATTTTAGTTTCTAATTTCTGAAAATTTCGAAAAATGGATGTTTTTGAAGTAGTGTTGGGAATTGAAGCAGGAGTTAGTATAATATAATGACACTTGATCAACGTGATTATATTACTGTAAGTCATGCTGACTTTCTAATGAAACGTGATAAAGGTTCACAGATCATACCCTCATCATGAACCATGTTACATAACTCTTTCATTCTATTTAACCTCTAAACATATCAAGAAAATATTTTTCTTGATGATTCGGTCTTTTTCGAGGTATTCTGGTAATTTGACAAGTCAGATTGTGCCATTACCGTTTCTTTCTTAGAACATTAATTATGTTAATTCTGAAATTCATACCTACGAATTCTGGACCATTATTCGCTTGACTTAAAGTCGGGAAGAGAAAACGAAAGCATGAAGCTCCGAAATATAATGGAAAATATAAAGCCCGATAACAATCCCGAAATTACAAACCGTGTATATCAATGCGTATAGCACTACCGGCTCTTTAGTTCATACCATAGCATACAAATAAATACATTATATACATACGCATATAATTATTCCACTCACCTTGTATTCAAAGCGAAGGTAAGCTAACAAGCTCTTCAACCGTCAATGAAATCACCTATAATATTAATATAAAATCAACACTTATCTAAATGGGACTCTAAACCCGACCAAATAGACACCTAGTGCAATTGTTCACCCTTTTGCACTCATAATGCCAATCATAGGCCTAACTCACCAATAACCACTAAAACTAGTGACCATGGCATTAAATCACCTAACTACACATCACAAGGTCATTCAAAACTCATTTGACCCATACCGAGGTCAGCACCCCCTTTTGGGTCATCTACAACCCAAATACAAAAACAACAAAGTGTGCTAGTGATTGACTATCCATTTAAGACTCATAACCACCAATTAACATTTTGAAACCCTAGGTTAGTTACTATTGAGTCCTCATGACCCAATCTTACCCAAGAACACCCAAAATCACCAAATAAGGGTTTTATGTTCACCATTTACCCAAACCCTAACCCTTATGTAAATCAAAGTAAGGAAATCAAGGTTAGAACATACCACCACAACCAAAACGTAGCTAAAGGCTAGATGAACAACTTTAATACTTGAGCTTTAACCAAAATCAAGCTTCTTCCTCCTTGATTTGAGCTTTCTCTCTCTCAAAGGGTTTCCCTCTCTAAAATTGAAGTGGAATTGAAGATAGTGTTGGTGGTTGTGTTGAATGTGTTTCAACCACCACAAAACTGGCCATAAGTGACCTAAACCTGGCCTCATGTGAAAGGACAAGAATGCCCCTCATTTAACTTAAATTTAAAAAGCAGAAAACTGTACCCAGGAGCAGTGCACCACGCGCACCCTCAATAGTGCGCGACGCGCACAAGTGATCTGAACAGCTTCTGACCCAGTTTAATTACACACTGTTATCCACACTTTATGTACCATATTTACACTGCTGTACAATAATAATTTGGGTCTTACAACTCTCCCCCACTTGAATCGGAGCGCGTCCTCGCGATCCAAGCTGCATGACAAGAGGGAAGATAAACTAACACAAACTCTTCGGGCTCCCAAGTAAACTCGGAACCTTTACTACAACGCCATTGAACTTTAAAAGTTCTCACCTCTTTATTTCTCAACCTTTTGACCTTCTCATCGAGTATAGCAATCGGCTCCTCAATATACTCTAACTTATTGTTTAGCTCAATCTCGTCTAATGGCACCCATGAAGAATCATCCGCAAGACACTTACGGAGATGGGAAACATGAAATGTATTATGGATCCCCGCAAGCTCTTCGGGTAGTTCTAAACGATACGCAACTTCACCAACACGAGCTAAAATTTTAAATGGTCCAATAAACCGAGGAGCTAACTTTCCTCGTTTTCGAAACCGAATAATACCCTTCCATGGCGAAACCTTAAGCATCACCATGTCACCTTCTTGGAACTCAATCGGTCGTCTACGCTTATCGGCATACGAATTTTGCCTATCTTGAGCCGCTTTCAAATGAGTCTGAATCATCTCAATCTTACTATTCGTCTCTAAAACCAAATCGGTGCTCCTGATTTCACTTTGTCCCACTTCACCCCAACAAATCGGAGTTCGACACCTACGCTCATAAATCATCTCATAGGGTGGCATCCCAATACTAGCATGATAACTATTGTTGTATGAAAATTCCACCAAGGGCAAGTGCTCATCCCAACTACCACCGAAATCGATAATACACACCCGTAACATATCCTCCAATGTTTGATTCGTATGTTCAGTTTGACCGTCCGTTTGAGGATGGTACGCCGTGCTCAATCTCAATTGTATACCCATATCTTCATGAAACTTTTCCCAAAACCGAGATGTGAAACGAGTATCCAGATTCGAAACAATAGATATTGGAACCACGTGTCTCGATATCACCTCCTTGATAAATAACTTTGACAAAGTCTCCGAAGATATCGTTTCCTGAATGGGAAGAAACAACGCACTTTTCGTCAATCAATCAACTATCACCCAAATCGTATCCAATTGGGTTCTCGCCGTCTTTGGTAACTTTGTAATGAAATCCCTGTTAATGTGCTCCCATTTCCATTTCGGAATTTCTAACGGTTGTAGCATACCATACGGCTTTTGATGCTCAGCCTTAATTTGTAAACACGTGACGCATTGTTCAACATACTTTACGACATCACGTTTCATGCCCGGCCACCAATACTCTTCTTCAAATCAAGATACATCTTCGTCGCGCCTGGATGAATGGAATACTTTGACTTATGTGCTTCATCAAGTAGTACTCGTCGATAATCCCCTATCTTAGGCACCCACACTCTTCCTTTAAAGGACAACAAACATGCGGGCCTAAGGTAATAGACTCCGTTTGCCCCACAATTCGTTCTTCATACTTGTTGTTAACAAAATCTTCAATCTGAATCTCACCAAGCTTTACAAGAAAATCATTAGTAATAATCATGCATAACGATCCTACTCGTATCACTGGATGTTGACTGTTTCGACTCAACGCATCCGCGACAGCGTTCGCCTTACCCGGATGGTAAAGTATCTCACAATCATAATCTTTTACCACATCCATCCATCTACGTTGACGATAATTCAAATCCAGTTGATCAAAAAGATGTTTCAAACTCTTATGATCCGAATAAATCGTACACTTGACACCATACAAGTAGTGGCACCAAATTTTCAACGCATGCACCACCGCCGCCAATTCAAGATCATGAGTCGGATATCTCTTTTCGTGTTCTTTTAAATGTCGAAAGGCATAAGCGATGACCTTTCCTCGTTGCGTTAGAACACACCCGATCCCATTTAAAGAAGCATCACAATAAACCGTCATGTCTTCTACACCTTCCGGCAACACTAAAACCGGAGCTTGACATAATTTCTCTTTCAACAATTGGAAAGCAATTTCTTGCTCGTTTTCCCAATTAAATCTCGCGTTCTTCCTTGTCAACTTCGTCAATGGAGAAGCGATCTTAGAAAAGTCCTGGATAAACCGACGATAATAACCGGCCAACCCGAGAAAATTTCGGATTTTTGTAGGCGTAGTCGGTTGTTCCCAACTCTTCACAGTCTCTATCTTCCCCGGATCCACTTGAATACCTTCTTTATTCACAATATGGCCAAGGAATTGTACTTCCCTTAGCCAAAATTCACACTTGGAAAGTTTAGCATGTAACTTCTCCTTCCGCAACGTCTTCAATACTTCGCGCAAATGACGTTCGTGTTCCTTCATACTCTTAGAATAAACAAGAATGTCGTCGATGAACACAATTACCGACTTGTCCAACATTGGTTGGCACACTCGCTTCATAAGATCCATGAATGCCGCCGGTGCATTCGTAAGACCAAAAGGCATTACTACAAATTCAAAATGCCCGTAACGCGTTCGAAAAGCCGTTTACTCGATATCTTCCTCACGGACCTGCATTTGGTGATAGCCGGACCGTAAGTCAATTTTAAAAAAATAAGTCGCGCCTTGGAGTTGATCAAACAAATCATCAATCCAAGGCAAAGGATAACGATTCTTGATCGTCACTTTATTCAACTCCCGATAATCGATGCACATCCGCATACTACCATCTTTCTTCTTCACGAATAAAACCGGAGCGCCCCATGGCGAAGCACTCGGTCGGATAAAACCCTTTTCAAGCGACTCTTGGAATTGATTTAACAATTCTTGCATTTCCGTTGGTGCTAAACGATAAGGAGTTTTAGCAATGGGGGTAGCACCCGGAACCAACTCAATGCGAAATTCAACTTGTCTTTCCGCCGGAACACCCGGTAATTCATCCGGAAAAACGTCATCGAATTCATTAACCACCGGAATTTCACGAATGGATGGTGGCTCTTCACGAGTATCAATTACATGGGCAAGAAAAGTCATGCCACCACCACTAAGGAAACGACGTACACATGCATAAGTGCATAATGGCACAAGTCTTCTCCGTTTCTCGCCATGAATAATTAACTCTCCCCCACTAGGGGTCTTCACACGAATAGATTTTTCAAGGCATGCAATATCGGCTCTATAACGATCGAGCCAATCCATACCAATGACAATATCGAACTCACCCAAAGTCATCGGGATGAGATCAATTTTAAAAGTTTCGGTACCAAACACAACATCACAATCATTACACACATTAACGCCTAGGACCGTCTTACCATCCGCTATTTCAACTTCTACCGGATGACTTAACTTAGCTAGCAGTTTATCAAGCTTAGACACGAAACGCGGAGACACAAACGATAAATTAGTACCGCTATCAAATAGTATCCTTGTCGGATTAGAGTTAACCATGAATGTACCTGAGACAACTTCGTTAGATTGCTTGGCTTCATCATGGGTCATTAAGTAATTTCGTCCCCTCGCCGTCCCCGCCGCCTTTTCTAGCTTCTTAACTGGATCATTTGTGACGACCCGAAAATTTCTGACCAAATTTAAACTTTATTTTTAAATGATTTAATGTTTTCGACACGATAAGCAAAGTCTGTAATGTTGAGTCTCAAGTTTTGGAACTATATTCATGTAATCAATTATTCTTTGACTGTTCTCGACGATTCACGAACAATATATATATATATATATATATATATATATATATATATATATATATATATATATATATTATATATATAACTTAATGTGCATATATATATATATATGATTTCAAGTTATTTAGTAAACGATAGTAACATTCGATTATTGATTCGATTAATATTTAGATAAGTTAACTAAAACGTTTAAGATGAACCAGTAAAACACTAATTTGCTACAGTATTTTCGAATTGCTACAGTACCCGAAAAGCTACAGTGTTTTCAAAAATCACTATTTGCTACAGTAAAAAAATGAAAATGTATATATTATATATATTAACAAATAACGAGACGATGATTTATAGAAGTAAATGACCAAATGAAAATGTATATATTATATATATTAACAAATAACAAGACGATGATTTATAGAAGTAAATGACCAAAACACTCAAATGTATAAGTTATATCTCGAGTGGTATAGTTTATGGATAATTTAAGACTATATTTTGACAAAGGTACGATTCACGAAACGAAATGTACTAGTTTTCTCAGCGTACGAAAGGGCGTTCAAAAAACCGGAATCGGGACATAAGTTGAGTGACAACGTACGACTTATCGGAACTAAAATTTCAAGTCAACTATGCACGTGAATTTAATATAATATATAATTAATTATATAAATTAAATATATTATATATATAATAAATTAATATGTCGATGAACTAGATTACAAATCAGATGTGAGCTGGAATCCTAGGACATGCGATCGCATGGCCATAACACGCAGAAACCATGCGATCGCATGGAGTCTGAAATCTGGCTACACTATAAAGCTCGAGCATTCTGGTCTCTGTCTTACACACACATATATCATACTCCGTATTTATATTATTATTGTTATTATTATTATTATTATTATTATTATTATTATTATTATTATTATTATTATTATTATTATTAAGATTAATATTATTATTAATCTTATTATTATTAATATTATTAATTAGTATTATACATAAAATACTACGACGAGGTTATGAGCGTGTCACTTTCAAAATGGTTTTCAAGCTGGATAGAGCTAAGGAAATTATGGGCTATTGCCATGGAGGTTATGGGTAATGTTCATGGGTAATATTCGCAAGTCAAACCTAGTGTTTATCATCTCCATTGCATCTACGTACTTTCCTACAATATTGAATCTCAATATTGATACGTAAGCACTCTTATTTTATCTTTTATATATTAATTGTGTATCCATGTCTAGTGCTCGAGTATATATATTTATACATGCTTGTATGCTAAATTTCGTCGTTAAACAGTTTATGATGAATCACGAATTAAATACATATGTTACTAGTAAAAGGTATATGATATGCATGTTTTTGGAAAGCTGGCGAAAAATCAATGACTTTTCATTTAGATATCGAATAGTTTCAATAAACGGATTAAGAGATATGATCAACTGAATTATGATTGACGTTAATTGAAATTGCTTTTGAATCTGCAATTAAGATTTAAACAACTTGTTTACGAGATTGATAGAATGGATTTTTGAATATTACCAAACGAGTAAATGACTCCTTATATAAGGTATGTCTCGTTTTGTTAAACTATTGTCAAAATTGACTTTTTGAAACGACTTTGGATAACTTTTGTATGTCGATCTCGAGCATTAGGATTGTGATACACTATGACCAAACCTAGCTTGATAGACATGTATTGACCAACATATGTTCTCTAGGTTGAGATCTACGGTTATTTGGTAATCCGAGTTTCAGTCACATTTTGGTGAACGACTTTATATGCTGCTAAGGTGAGTTTCATTTGCTCCCTTTTTAATTGCTTTTGCAATATATATTTTTAGGCTGAGAATACATGCACTTTATTTTAAACACAATGGATACAAGTACATACTAAATTCTACACTGAGTTTGAACCGAAAATCCCTTAGCTTTGGTAACTAGTAACTGCCAGTTATAAGAACTGGTGGGCGCGAGTAGTAGTATATGGATCCATAGGGCTTAACATTCCCGTCTGTTCCAGGTATAGAAACCCTAGCCTGAACTATAAAACAGACGTATGCTATTTGAGTTTAGTACACGTTGGTTGGCGTGTATTGTACATGTTGGTTGCATGTATGTTAAAACAGGGGTACTTATTATATATACGTTAAAGTTTAGTTACCAGGGTGCTCAATCTTGTAGAATAATTTGATAAACGTTTCTGGATGAAACAACTGAAATCTTGTGATCCACCTTTACATACATGTTATACGAAACAATAAAACTATGAACTCACCAACCTTTGTGTTGACACTTGTTAGCATGTTTATTCTCAGGTTTCCTAGAAGTCTTTCGTTGTTTGCTTATATGTTAGACAAGCTATGTGCATGGAGTCATACATGGCATATTTTTCAAGGAAACGTTGCATTCACTAAATCATCACTATGTATCTTATTTTGACTGCATTATCAATGGAAGTACTATTGTAAACTATTATATTACGATGATTGTCTATATGTAGAAATCATGAGATGTCGAAAACCCTTAATTTAAATATTCATTTATGGTGTGCCTTTTCAAAAGAATGCAATGTTTACAAAACGTATCATATAGAGGTCAAATACCTCGTAATGAAATCGATGAATGACGTGTTTGTCCATATGGATTTAGAGCGATCGTCACATCATTCCTCAAATCGAGACATTTCGTCCTTCGGTGACCCTCTTTTTGACAATTAAAACAAACGATTTTTTTGGAAGATGAGTTCGTACAATCACGGGCCATGTGCCCTTGTCGCCCACAATTGTAGCACGTGGGTCCAAAACCCTTAGAAGCCTACCGACGCTCTTAGTCACACTCCTACTCTTCTTGTTCAAGTGGCTAGTAGCTTCAAATTTTCGTTTGCCAAAGGTGAAGTTACTCTTTCTCGGAGCAAGCGACTCAAAACCCTTAACGATATCGAACAACTCATCAAAAGTTTTCGCCGAGTTCCTACTAATCCTTTCTTGATAATTATCATTCAAGGTTCGGTAGAAATCTTCTTTCAACATATGGTCACTCCCGACATACTCCGGGCAAAATTGGGTCTTTGATAAAAAGGTGGACTTGAGAGTGTTCAAATCCATTGACCCTTGCCTTAAAGTACACAACTCGTCCTTAAGCCTCAAAAGATGGGCCAAAGTTCGGTACTCCTTGAAAAATTCCGCCTTAAACTCGTCCCACGTCAAACTCATACTCTGTTCTTCACCATAAAGTCGGATTTTCGCATCCCACCACAACTTGGCATCACCCCTCATCATGCTACTACCATACCTCGTCCTCTTATCGAGAGGGCACTCACTAGTACAAAAAGCCCCCTCCATATCAGAGATCCAACGAGCACTCTTGAGTGGGTCTCGTTCTCCCTCAAAGGTGAAAGGTTAAGCATCTTTGAAATTTTTATAGTAGAAGTCTCGCATTCTGATGTTATCTTCTTAAAGAACAATCTTAACTTGTTCCTTGACTAGATTGACTACTTGCACATCAATCGAATCTAAGAACATCTTCTTGACGTCCTCTAGAAAAGCCGTGTGACCCCTTTGCATAATGGCCTCAACCTTGGCCGTGAACTCGGCGTCCTCGCTCGCACCTCCTTCATTGGTATCATGTCCATTTTGTAGCGACCCGACAAAATCGTCATTGACGGCGCTGTCTACTTAGGTCCCGTTACGTGGTCATACATCTTTTAAAACAACGTTTGACCAAAATATGTCGCATTCATTTCAAAAGTAAGGATGTTTCAAGGTTTACAAAGTAGTTCGACAACTAGTTACATTACAACGTTTAAAGTACAATTGAAACATATGCGACACAATTTAAGAATAAATCAAAAGACGCTCCACGTATGCATGTATACTCGACATCCAAGCAAGTATCAAAAAGTATAGTGCGGAAGCATGTATCACCTAGTATTCAAGGACCTGAGAAAACATAGAAAAAAATCTGTTAACGAAAACGTTGGTGAAATCATAGGTGTATTTGTAAAGTATGTTTTTGAACCACAAGATTTAGTGTAAAAAGATTATCAAAGCGTATACATCCTAAAGATGTTGTTTGTATCACGAGCACCCAATTATCAAAGCTTAACTGAATCTTACCTCTGCATAATAGTGTTAGAACATACACTATTCGGATAAAATTATATTTCATTCGCTAACGGTAGCGAACCGTCCGAATGAGGGTTCGTTAAACCTGTATGGCCAAACAACATAAGTTCTCGCTTACACCCTACAAGTGTAACTAATGATAATTGGACTTGAGGATTTTCGTTCTAACTCGTATGTATCTTTGCTTTCGTATTTGTGTTCAAAGTATAATAGTATGAATCGTTTATGTTTTCTCATCCCGAGTATAAGTATAAAAGAGTAAAAGTGGGACTATGAGCTCACCTTAAGTGCAAGCGTATAAAAGTACTTCACAAGTAAACGTGTGCAAGAACGAATGCTAGTCTTAACCTAAACAAGTAGGTCGTATCAATAACGGTAAACACGATTGGTCAAAGTTGTTCAATTAGTCATATGGCTCGTTATGACTCGATTAATATAGCATGTGAGTCACATTGTTAAGTTTCATGCAAGGTACAAGTATTAAAGCATGTTAGAACGATTGCATAAGTATTCGGTTACTTTTGAATAAAAGTCAACTTTGGTCAAGTCAAAGTCAACGAAAAAGTCAACACGTTCGGGTCGGGTCTCGAACTATTTTTCTGTGGTTTTTAATCATATATAAGCATGTTAGAACAAGTTTCATGTTAGAACGCGGCTATTGTCGCGCCGCGACACAGAAGCGCCGCGCAGCGACACTGTGCGGGAGCTGGTACCTGGGATGTTTCAATTGTTCAAGTCTCATCCAAACTTCAATTTATTATAACTAATGAACCGTAAATACCTAAAACGCATACCATACATCGTTGGAAAGGTAATTTAACGAGGAGTACAACTAAACACATATCATCAAATTGATTCGGAACCCAAATGCACACATATAATACGCCGTTTCGTAGGTAATTACGCATACAATACACCTAAACACTTACAATTAACATTTCAAAGCATTCAATGCATAAAAAATCCATTTTACTTCTATCAACCCCTAATTCAAAAATCACAAATTTAGCAATTAAGTTTATGGAGTCTTTCTAAGTCAACCTACACATCAAATTGAAGCTAGTGATGTTAGTAACACATTTAATACATACACTTTTATCATTTAGCAACATTTAAGCAACTAAAACTCAAGATTAAACACACCCATTTATCAAGTTCATGCTAGTTACTCAAAACAACAAGATCTAGAATATAAATCACATATTCATGTTAGACTTGAGCCATAGACACTAATTAACACTTTTAGAAGTTAAAAAACATCATGAACACAAAATCTAGTGTTTTTAGAAAGTTGCCCAAATGCAATAAAGTTGGTATGGATTCGAAGAGGAAGATGCAAGGATTCCAAATATGTAATTTGTTTGAGTTGATGCTTGCTAGATTTGAAATGGATGATGAATCTTTGATTTGGTGTTTGAGAGAATAAAGTGGAAGTAGTAAAAGAGTGAGGAGGTGAATGAGTGGAAGAGATGATGGTTTGACCATTTGACCTAGTAACATCTTTGGTTATTTGGCAAGTTTAGTCCCTCGAGTTTAAAAGCGAGTGCGTGAATTACCTAAACGAGATATTTTAAAAACGTGTTTTAACGGAAGATGTTATAATTATATAACAGACTTTAAAATAATATAACGGAAGGTAAACGGATAAAGGCGGGATGTTACATTACCTACCCCTTAAAAGAAATTTCGTCCCGAATGTAACGACCCGGAAATTTCCGACCAAATTTAAACTCTAATCTCTATAGGTTTCCGACACGATAAGCAAAAACCTTAATTTTGAGTCTAGAAAGTTTAAAAACTATATTCGGATGATTAGTTACCCTTTGACCAATCCTGACGATTCACGAACTTTTATGTGTATATGGATATGTATATGTTATATACTTAATAATTGAAAACGTTAAAAAAGTATTAGATGTATAATACTTTACATAAACGTGTTTGTTTCGATATTTGTTCAATATAGTTAGTAACGGAATTAAAAATATAATATCATATGATTGTCTAGTATTTTTTGATAAGATAATATTCAAACTAAAATAAACGGTGATCCGAAATTGTGTTTTATAAATTATAAGCTTATTAAAATTATTATGTTTCTTTATATAATACGCAGATACAAGTATAATTAGATATACAAACATAATATATAGAAAATTGAGATATATATTCACTTTCAACTTTATTTTTTTTTTCCTTATGTTCTGTACGTCCGTGACTCCTATCATATCATCTTTACAAAAGTGATTCAATTTTGGTTATTCTTTTCAATTATAAACTGTGCGGGGTAATATATATACACAATAGATATCCATATTGATATAATCACACACATACACTATAATACCATCTAACTAACTCCTTCTCTAGATCACCAAGTACACCATTGGGTTAATCGTCATCGACCACCTCACCTCAACACCATCGACGCCATTTCAATCATTTAATAGCAGCTGTTATTTTGCTGCTATAGCAACTATATCCCTGTTGCAAACATTCACGAAACCACCACTCTATCACCAAGACAACCACCTCCAAAACAACTATCATCGTGAATCACGGCTACGGCTAATGTATATTTTTCTTTTGTTTCGTTTCCTCGACAAACAAAACCAGAACCTCCGTGACCTCCTCCTTTTCTTTCTTCTTCCTTGATGATCAAACACCACCTTAAAAACTACAATCATAAATCACCCGACCATTTTTTTCCTGCTATTGTTGTTTCTTTTCCTGCCTTTCGAAACCAACCAACAAGAAATCATATTATTACCTGCTATTGCTCGGTCCTTCTTTACAACAACCATCGAACATCCTTCACTTACTGCAATCATTCGTTTCCTGTTTCCTTTTGTTACTTGGAATAAATATTCGATCATCCATCATCACCCAACGGCTCACCATGAAACCTCAACAACCATCAAACATCATAAACCCACTCGTGTTTTGTTTCTGTTTTCGTTGAAACCCTAAAACAACTGTCATCAACACTTCGATTGCTACTGCTGTTATACATCTGTTTTCCTGTTACGTTCCACCACGAGCCACCATCTCTTTCTTAATATTCGATCGACAAACACAACATCATTATTTTTTTCTTCCTGTTCGGAATTCTTTTGTTGCCGTTATTTCGTGATTATCAAACACCGGAATCATCATCCAAGAACCATTCGATTCGATCATTACGTTTTGTTTATTCTGTTTCGAATAAGAATCATGATGATGATTTAAAAACCCAAATTAAAAGAGTAGGATCGAGATAGTTATTTGTTTATGAGTTAAAGATAAAGAAGATAATGATGGTGATTAGTATATAATTGATACGGTTGTATTTTTATTCCTAGAAGAACCCCACCAAGACTTATAACATCCAGCTATATTCCACAATTTATAAATTAGATCTAAAACGAATTGGGCCGTAACCCTTGGAAGTCTCTAAACCTACTGTGGGCCGAAATTGTTGTTGGGCCGAGAATGGCTACCTGGGCCGAAGAGAAAAGTGTATATACATTTGGGTTCATTTAAAAATCAGAAACAGTTAAATGGAGCGATGGTTATAGGTCTTAGTAGATAAGTGGGAGGTCATGGGTTCGAGTCCTGGTTCCGGCACTTTAATTCCTTTTTAGCATTTTAAGGTAGTCTTTGTTAAAATTATTATTATTATTATTGATATTATTATTAATAGAATTATTAAGTGTATAGTGGAAATATTATTATTAGTAAAATTATTAAAAGTATCAATTTTCTTAAAATCATTATTTTTAGAATTATTATACATTATTATTATTAAAATCAACATTTTTATCTATTTAAAAGTTATCATTTTATCATAAAAATAAAAGTATTATTTTAATTCTATTATTATTATTAAAATATCATTACTAATAAGGTTTAACATTTTTTTTTAAAAGTTATCAATATTACTAAAATTATCATTTAAGATTATTATTATTATTATTATTATTATTATTATTATTATTATTAACAATATTAGTATTATTATTATTATTATTATTATTATTATTATTATTATTTTTATATTAGCAATATTATTAATACAAATTAAATATATAAGATATCTAACTTAAAATACAATATATAAATTTGTTTGATTACAATTATGTGTGTTAATATATATATAAATGATATAGGTTCGTGAATCCAAGGCCAACCTTATACGTGTTCAATGATGATATATGTATTTTTACTACAAAATACATTAGGTGAGTATATAGTCCCTTTTTAAACTTTAAATATTTTTGGGCTGAGAATACATGCGCTATTTTTATAAATGATTTACGTTATGGACACAAGTGACTAAAATTACGTTCTACATGGGTTTGAATCAAAAATCCCCTAGCTTGGTAACTTTAACTATTGGTTTATGAACTGGTAGGCGCGAATCCTAAAGATAGATCTATCGGGTTTTACACCCCCACCCAGATGTTGTTCTAGTCACTACTAAACTAGAAGAACGGGTGTTTAGTACTTCGAGGTTAACGGAACGCACTTGATTCGGTGCACATATTATTATAACTCAGGGGTACACACTCTTGTTAAGGCTAGTTACCGGGTGCCCACTACTTGGAATGCTTTTCATACACTTGCGAGTGTATTATATTTTTATATATGAAATCTTGTGGTCCATAGTTATAACTCTGCAAGCATCAAATCTATATATCTCACCAACTTTATGTTGACGGTTTAAAGCATGTTATTCTCAGGTATGGATTAAGTCTTCCGCTGTGCATTAGCTCATGTTAAGGACATTACTTGGAGCCGATCATCGCAATGGGACCAAATGTTGATGACTTCGTCCAGGTGGATTAGGACGGGTCTTCACAGGTGGTATCAGAGCGTTGGTCTTAGCGAACCAGGTCTTGCATTAGTGTGTCTGACTAGTAGTTATTAGGATACATTAATGAGTCTGGACTTTGACCGTGTCTACATGTCAAAAGTTTTGCTTATCATTTCTAGTCGGAAATCATCTACTTATCATCCTTAGGGAATTGCCTGCTTACCATTCTTAAGTCTAGACATGCCTTACTGCCTTTATTGCATAGATAGTGTATAGACAAATTTATATCTTAGCGTATCTATTACGATAGACTTTGCTTAATATCTTCCGTAAATTTCTCCGTAATTTAAGGGATCCTGGTACTATATATATCTATGCATATTATGCATTGAGAATACCATCCAACTATTATTTGCTGTCACTAAGCTTTTCATACCAAAAATCTTTTCTGTGATCGAGTACGATGACCTCTACGAATCGACCAAGTTCTTCTGACTCCGAAGATAGCGTGACGGGAGCGCACCAACCGATCAACTATCGTGATTTCTTTAGAAAGTGGGGATGGGTTCGCGAAATACTTACCCTATGGAGAAATGAAGAAGGTACTCCATATCACGAGCCAAACTTACCACCTAACGTCGGAGTGCTCGACCCGCTCACCGGAGAACCTGTTCGCAACACCGTTTATACCCTTTTTGCAAGAATTTTTCGTCTTGAGGCTACCATTAACGGAACTAGAGAAGATATCCGACCTTTACCTCACACTGATAACCAACCAGGGTTAGTAGAAGAAGTTAAAGAACTCCGAGCTCGAGTGTTAACTTTAGAGAGCACGGTACACAATTTGCAAGCACCAGCAGTATCACCAACACCAGTAACATCACCAGCTTCAGCACCAACGGTACCAGTACCACCAATAACCCAAGTTTCAACAATCCATGCCTCACCATCTCATTCTGCACCTCGAGTATAACCATCGTTCTACGAATCGTTCTACATCGATTATCTTCGCTCGACATGGCGATTATGTAATTTCTAAAGTTTTAGAGATTATGTAATCTAGTATTAATGGTAAATCAAATGAGTTTAATATATTATTGACTCATTAAATCCATGATTACATCTAAAGAAAATATATATGCAAATATATATTTTCATAAAGATTGTAATTAAAATTCTTTTGTACAAACTGTTAATGGTGAAAATATTTTAACGGGTAGGTAATACCCGAGGAAATATTTAGATTTCACATTAATCAGCTACACGGTACATTCTTCGACTCTGATTCAACAGTCAGTCACTATCCTACTTGTATCTATAGATATACGTATCCGTTCATCACAGAATCCATTTTCGTTCAATTTCATATTTGGATTTTGACCTATCAGAATCCAACAAGTGACATAATGAAGAAAAACATTGGACAAAATAAAATTTGTTAGAAACAAACGAATTAACTAATTGAAATTTTGTTAAGAATCCACGCTAACTGTTCCTAGCTAACTGATTACATTTTATTTATCGCAATTTAATTATCGCAATTTTATTTATCGTCATTTAATTCCTGTTATTTATTTTACGCCCTTTAAATATCGGGACACGTATACAAGGTTTTGACATATCATATCGACGCATCTGTATATATTATTTGGAATAACCATAGACACTCTATATGCAGTAATGCGGGAGTTAGCTATACAGGGTTGAGGTTGATTCTCAAATAATATATATACTTTGAGTTGTGATCGACACTGAGACCGGTACACGGGTCACGATACGTATTATTTAATTCGAATATTAAATATTAAATTATATATGAATCATTGAACTATTGAACCATCGGACTAATGGACTGCTAACTTTGGACAATTAAAATGAATTAAAATATTGATCATAACATATGAAACTAAACAATTCTTCAAGTTTGCCACTTGATTTCATTCTAAACCTCATTTGTACCTCGACAATTACAATTCGCGTTCAAACCTTTCATGATTCTTGAAAACACCTCGATCGAGAAGTTGAACCAACTGCACCTCATCTATGGAAGAAAAGATTCTTGCATATAATTATGCACCTGAAAAACTCTCGGAATCTGAGTCAACGCTTAATACGTAGCAGTGTTAATTCTTTTAGTGTTATTATTACCCAAAATAACTTTGCAATTCCTTTTCAAATTAGCCAAATTTTGTCACAGCTCCAGCAAATTGATTTCGATTTTTCGTTCAAAACAACCTTGTTATAACCTCGAAATATATACGTGTTTATTTATTGTTACCAGAGAACCTTTTATAATCCACCATACTACCATAAGCGTTTAATCATCTAAAAACACAATTCGCTCGAAAACACCTCGGATTGATAATCGACGATTCAGATATGACTGCATTAAATGCAGAGGAAACAGTAAAATTTTAGATGGCCTAAATGGCCAAAAGTTTGATGATAAATAAGGGAATGTTAGGAACGCTCGATAGCAAATTTAGTGCTGAAAAATGGATTGAGCTAACCGTGAAGGAAACAAAGAACAAATACAAGGAATGAACCTGCCTTCAAATAATGCAAATGATTCAGTGTCTGTTGAAACCGTCAGTATGAACCCTACTCCTTATTCTAAACTTTTTCAGATGATATTATTCATCATCATCTTATCTTAGATATTATAAGATATCTTCATATTTTCCGCTATACATATTCTCCATATTTCTAAAGATATTTTCACAACTATTCCTATCTGCAATCATCTATCTCCCCGTAATATCTGCGTTACAATATAAAAGAAACTGTGTTAGTTTCTAAGTTCTAAAACCTTCAAGTTTAAAATATGAATGTTTTGAAGTAGTGTTGGGAACTGATGCATGAATTAGTATAATATAATGAAACTTGATCAACTTCATTATATTACAGTAAGTCATGTTAAGTTTCTAATGAAACGTGATGATTCACAGTACCATCATCATGTGCCATGTTACACGGCTCTTACATTCTAACCAATCTCCAAACATATTAGAACGTGTTACCCTGATAGTTCTATTTTTCGGAATATTCTAGTAATTTGACAAATCAAAATCGTACCATAATCATTTCTTTCTAAGAGCATGAGCTATGTTCATTCTGAATTTCATACCTACGAATTTCAGACCATTGTTCGCTTGACTTAAGGACGGGAAGAGGAAACGAAAGAATGAAGACTCCAAACCAGAAATTGGAGTATAAATCGCAGTAAATCGAAGAGAGCATTAACTATAGATGACAATAATTATAGAAGACAAAAGTAGGAACATCGAGATATAAGAAAAAAAAAAAAATATAAAACTCAATAACAACCCTGACACTAGAAACCGTGCATATCAATACGTATTGCCACATAAAGGCATGGGAGGATTAAAAACACTATAACCCCAAGATAATAGTAGAAGTAAATAAAATCTTCCGGTGGTAGATGGAAGAGAAGAATGACGGATGTGAAAATTAGGAGTATATCAAGAATCAGAATTGGATGGAGCATATCGACGAATGTTTTGAAGTAGGAATTAAGGAGTAGAAGATGTGAGTTGTGAAAAATAAGGAAACGAATGAGTAGATTTATAGTAAAATATCCGACAGAGAAATCGAAACAGATTGCCGTATTAAATCAAAGAAGATCTTGATCGCCGAAGAACCAAATCTTATTACGTAAGATTTTCTTTAAATCCCATAAATTCCGGAAATCAATCCTAATCATGTCATCGGTTAAAACAATTCCATATTTACTCATTTCACTCTTTTGTGACAGCTTCACTCATACGCTTCACATGATCGAATCATTTTATCCATATCTTCCAATAATGATAAAACTCTATTATTACCTCATATTCGTCATGAAAACATTCCTATTGTTATTTATGACAACCTCTATCAAATTTCGGGGACGAAATTTCTTTAACGGGTGGGTACTGTAACGACCCGGAAATTTCCGACCAAATTTAAACTCTAATCTCTATAGGTTTCCGACACGATAAGCAAAAACCTTAATTTTGAGTCTAGAAAGTTTAAAAACTATATTCGGATGATTAGTTACCCTTTGACCAATCCTGACGATTCACGAACTTTTATGTGTATATGGATATGTATATGTTATATACTTAATAATTGAAAACGTTAAAAAAGTATTAGATGTATAATACTTTACATAAACGTGTTTGTTTCGATATTTGTTCAATATAGTTAGTAACGGAATTAAAAATATAATATCATATGATTGTCTAGTATTTTTTGATAAGATAATATTCAAACTAAAATAAACGGTGATCCGAAATTGTGTTTTATAAATTATAAGCTTATTAAAATTATTATGTTTCTTTATATAATACGCAGATACAAGTATAATTAGATATACAAACATAATATATAGAAAATTGAGATATATATTCACTTTCAACTTTATTTTTTTTTTTCCTTATGTTCTGTACGTCCGTGACTCCTATCATATCATCTTTACAAAAGTGATTCAATTTTGGTTATTCTTTTCAATTATAAACTGTGCGGGGTAATATATATACACAATAGATATCCATATTGATATAATCACACACATACACTATAATACCATCTAACTAACTCCTTCTCTAGATCACCAAGTACACCATTGGGTTAATCGTCATCGACCACCTCACCTCAACACCATCGACGCCATTTCAATCATTTAATAGCAGCTGTTATTTTGCTGCTATAGCAACTATATCCCTGTTGCAAACATTCACGAAACCACCACTCTATCACCAAGACAACCACCACCAAAACAACTATCATCGTGAATCACGGCTACGGCTAATGTATATTTTTCTTTTGTTTCGTTTCCTCGACAAACAAAACCAGAACCCCCGTGACCTCCTCCTTTTCTTTCTTCTTCCTTGATGATCAAACACCACCTTAAAAACTACAATCATAAATCACCCGACCATTTTTTTCCTGCTATTGTTGTTTCTTTTCCTGCCTTTCGAAACCAACCAACAAGAAATCATATTATTACCTGCTATTGCTCGGTCCTTCTTTACAACAACCATCGAACATCCTTCACTTACTGCAATCATTCGTTTCCTGTTTCCTTTTGTTACTTGGAATAAATATTCGATCATCCATCATCACCCAACGGCTCACCATGAAACCTCAACAACCATCAAACATCATAAACCCACTCGTGTTTTGTTTCTGTTTTCGTTGAAACCCTAAAACAACTGTCATCAACACTTCGATTGCTACTGCTGTTATACATCTGTTTTCCTGTTACGTTCCACCACGAGCCACCATCTCTTTCTTAATATTCGATCGACAAACACAACATCATTATTTTTTTCTTCCTGTTCGGAATTCTTTTGTTGCCGTTATTTCGTGATTATCAAACACCGGAATCATCATCCAAGAACCATTCGATTCGATCATTACGTTTTGTTTATTCTGTTTCGAATAAGAATCATGATGATGATTTAAAAACCCAAATTAAAAGAGTAGGATCGAGATAGTTATTTGTTTATGAGTTAAAGATAAAGAAGATAATGATGGTGATTAGTATATAATTGATACGGTTGTATTTTTATTCCTAGAAGAACCCCACCAAGACTTATAACATCCAGCTATATTCCACAATTTATAAATTAGATCTAAAACGAATTGGGCCGTAACCCTTGGAAGTCTCTAAACCTACTGTGGGCCGAAATTGTTGTTGGGCCGAGAATGGCTACCTGGGCCGAAGAGAAAAGTGTATATACATTTGGGTTCATTTAAAAATCAGAAACAGTTAAATGGAGCGATGGTTATAGGTCTTAGTAGATAAGTGGGAGGTCATGGGTTCGAGTCCTGGTTCCGGCACTTTAATTCCTTTTTAGCATTTTAAGGTAGTCTTTGTTAAAATTATTATTATTATTATTGATATTATTATTAATAGAATTATTAAGTGTATTAGTGGAAATATTATTATTAGTAAAATTATTAAAAGTATCAATTTTCTTAAAATCATTATTTTTAGAATTATTATACATTATTATTATTAAAATCAACATTTTTATCTATTTAAAAGTTATCATTTTATCATAAAAATAAAAGTATTATTTTAATTCTATTATTATTATTAAAATATCATTACTAATAAGGTTTAACATTTTTTTTTAAAAGTTATCAATATTACTAAAATTATCATTTAAGATTATTATTATTATTATTATTATTATTATTATTATTATTATTATTAACAATATTAGTATTATTATTATTATTATTATTATTATTATTATTATTTTTATATTAGCAATATTATTAATACAAATTAAATATATAAGATATCTAACTTAAAATACAATATATAAATTTGTTTGATTACAATTATGTGTGTTAATATATATATAAATGATATAGGTTCGTGAATCCAAGGCCAACCTTATACGTGTTCAATGATGATATATGTATTTTTACTACAAAATACATTAGGTGAGTATATAGTCCCTTTTTAAACTTTAAATATTTTTGGGCTGAGAATACATGCGCTATTTTTATAAATGATTTACGTTATGGACACAAGTGACTAAAATTACGTTCTACATGGGTTTGAATCAAAAATCCCCTAGCTTGGTAACTTTAACTATTGGTTTATGAACTGGTAGGCGCGAATCCTAAAGATAGATCTATCGGGTTTTACACCCCCACCCAGATGTTGTTCTAGTCACTACTAAACTAGAAGAACGGGTGTTTAGTACTTCGAGGTTAACGGAACGCACTTGATTCGGTGCACATATTATTATAACTCAGGGGTACACACTCTTGTTAAGGCTAGTTACCGGGTGCCCACTACTTGGAATGCTTTTCATACACTTGCGAGTGTATTATATTTTTATATATGAAATCTTGTGGTCCATAGTTATAACTCTGCAAGCATCAAATCTATATATCTCACCAACTTTATGTTGACGGTTTAAAGCATGTTATTCTCAGGTATGGATTAAGTCTTCCGCTGTGCATTAGCTCATGTTAAGGACATTACTTGGAGCCGATCATCGCAATGGGACCAAATGTTGATGACTTCGTCCAGGTGGATTAGGACGGGTCTTCACACCGAAATTTAAGTAGGCGTAGTAGTCGTTGTTTCTTCCTCGGGATCTTGCGCCTCCGAATCCACGAATAAGTGAGGGTACTTCTTTTGCATTTGATCTTGTCTTTCCCAAGTAAACTCGGGTCCCCTCTTCGCGTTCCAACGGACTTTAACAATCGGAATTCGACTTTGTTTTAGCGTTTTGATGGAGTGGCCCACAATTTCAACCAGTTCTTCCACAAAATGAAGTTTGTCATCAATAGTAAGTTCCTCGAGAGGGATGTCGAGTTCGGGTTCGGCAATGCACTTCTTCAAATTTGATACATGGAAAGTAGGATGAACGGAGCTCAATTGAGGCGGAAGATCTAGACGATAAGCAACGGTTCCAACACGCTCCAAAATTTCGAAAGGACCAATATACCGTGGATTTAACATTTCGCGTTTCCCGAAATGAATTAAAACTTTCCAATGTGCGACTTTTAACATTACGCGGTCACCGACTTGGAATTCGAGGTCATTGCGTCTAGTGTTGGTATAGCTCTTTTGACGACTACGGGCCGTCCTAAGCCTATCTCTGATTTGAACGATCTTCTCAGTTGTTTCATGAATGAGTTCGGGTTTGGTGATTTGTGTGTCGCATACTTCGGCCCAATAAAGAGGTGAACGGCATTTGCGACCATATAATGCTTCAAAAGTTGCGGCGTTGATACTCGCATGATAACTATTGTTGTAAGAGAATTCGGCGAGAGGCAAGTGCTTATCCCAAGATTTTCCAAAATCGATAACGCAAGCTCGTAACATATCTTCCAAGGTTTGAATTGTGCGTTCGCTTTGTCCGTCGGTTTGCAGATGGTATGCAGTGCTCATGTCTAAACGTGTTCCCAATGCTTCTTGCAAGGTACACCAAAATCTAGAAACAAAACGGCCGTCTCGGTCGGAAATAATCGATAACGGTACACCGTGACGGGCTACAATTTCCTTAATGTACAGATGTGCAAGTTTTTCCATTTTATCAGTTTCCTTCATGGCTAGGAAGTGGGCGAATTTGGTGAGACGGCCAACAATAACCCAAATGGTATCATAACCGCCTATCGTCTTGGGTAGTGTAACATCCCGCATTTTTTCGTTAATTCATTTTAACGCCCGTCTTTTTTTTAATTAATACCTTTCGTCATCTATATTCGTACCTTTCATTAACTAACATTCTTAACATTTCCGTTATTGGATTATAACATCTCCTGTTTACTCTCGCGTAGTAAAATAATTCGTTCAGTTAATTTCCACACCCGACTACAAACTTGAGGGACTAATCCTGTCATTTGGCCAATTTGGGTCAACTAGTCATCACCTCCCACCTCTCATCCTCTCATTTCTCTCTTATACCTTTCTTAATACTTACATCTTTTCTCTCAAACCCCAACATCAAAGATTCATCATCTATTTCGGATCTTGAAAGCTCACAATAAATCCGACTACATATTCGTGATCCTCTCTTCATCCTCTTCAATTTGGTACCAATTTCATAGCTTGGGTAAGCTTTTCAAAATCTCTAATTTTCATAAATTATACCTTTAGACTTGAAATGGTGTTAATTAGTGTCTATGGCTCATTGTGATGTCGTATATGTAATTTGTATGCCCGATCTTGTTATTTGATGTAACTAGCATGAACACTTGAAATGGGTTAGTTTAATCTTTAATTTTGATTGATTAAATGTTGTTAGATGTTAAACCTATTGTGTTAAATGTGTTACTAGCATCATTAGCTTCAATTTGATATGTTGGTTGGCTTGGTAAGACCTCATTAACATGATTATTGATTTCATGATTCTTGGTTAGGGTTTGATAGATTTTAAAACGAACGTTTGGTGCATAAAATTCTTGACAATGTTGTTTGTAGGTGTTTAGTTGCGATGTATGTTTAATTACCTTTAAAACGGCATATCATATATGTAAATTGGATCACCGAATCATGAAATGCGTTTTACGAACTTGAAACTTGAATAATGAACTTTTAACGATCATTAGAGGAGGTTTTTGTTATTGTAAATGATTAACTTGATAGATGAAATGTGCTTAGTCGTTTTCCTCGTCAAAATACCTTTCCAACGGTGTAAGATACATATTCTAAGTGTTTTCGGTTCACAAATTGTGTTTGTTTGAGTTTTGGTTCGTGCACTTGTGTGTTTTAGCAAACAGGGTCTGTGCACTAATCTGGACGCCGTCCAAACCCTTGGACGCCGTCCAGCCCTTCACAGTTGGATGCCGTCCAGCCAATCTGGACGCTGTCCAAATGAACTGTCAGGGTCTGTCCAATTTGACCATTTTTCGTTTAATTCTAACTATGCTACGCACCTCCGATTAACATGTAACTTGTTCTAACACGCTCATATATGAATATATAACTCGGAAAAATTTTCCGAGACCCGACCCGAAAGTGTTAACTTTTTCGTTGACTTTGACCCGACCAAAGTTGACTATTAATCAAACTTAACCAAATACTTATGCAATCGTTCTAGCATGCTTTTTATACTTATATCTTGCATGAAACTTGACAACGTGATTCACATGCTATATATAATCGAGTCGTAACGAGCCATAGGACTAATTGAACAACTTTGACCGACCGTTGATGTGCTGCGAGGCGTATATGAAATAGCTTATATTTTACTAGGAAAAACTATTAAATACGATACAATTTTACACAAGATATTTATTTATTTATAGAATGAATATACTTAAACCTTGCTACAACACTTATAGGCAGTGTACCTAATCGTACAGTAGTGTAGTTTTTAGTAAGTCCGGTTCGTCCACAGGGAATCTTTTAAACAAAGCTTAACGCTATATTAGTTTTACTTTATAAAAATACAAATATATATATAAGTAATATTATTATTATAAAGGGGGGTTTTTACCGTTTAATGATCGGTTTATCGATTTTAAAACTTTAGTCGCAGTTAAAACCTAATGTAAAATATTAAAAATAAATACAAGACTTAATTTAAAGCGTAAAGTAAATAACGATAATGAAATTGCGATAAATAAAAGTGCAATAAAATAAAATTGCGATAATTAAAAAGTACGATAATTAAAAGTGCAATTAAATACAATGACAATAAATAAAAGTACGATAATTAGAAGTGCAATTAAATATAAAATAAAGGAAATTAAATATGAAATAAAAGAATTATGCTTATTTAAACTTCCGTAATCATGATGTTTGACGTGTTGATTTTAGTTTTATGCCCATGGGTTAATTGTCCTTTGTCCTGGATTATTCAATATGTCCGTCTGGTTTTTGTCCATAACAGTCCATCAGTCATAAATATAAAGTGCGAGTATCCTCATCAAATTATCCTTATACCCGAAGTTAAATATTCCAAATAATTGGGGACTTAAACTGTAACAAGGTTTTAATACTTTGTTTAATAATTACACCAGGTTATCGACTGCGTGTAACCCAAGGTTTTAATACTTTGTTATCAATTATGCCAAGTGTCCTTGTACATAATTTCACCCTTGTTTTAATAATTCTAGTGACTATTAATCCATTTCCGTGTCCGGTTAAATGAACGATTATTCGTACATATAAATACCCCGCCCATCGTGTCCGATTGAGTGTATATGGTTATTTATAGGGACGTTCAATTGTAAATCTTTATATTAAAATTAACAAACTATCATTTAGTTAAACAAATATAAAGCCCATTAATAACCCATAGTCTAATTTCCAAAAGTGTCGTTCTTTTGTCCAAACCCCAATTATGGTACAAAGCCCAATTACTCAATTTTAGTAATTAGCCCGACATCATGATTACTTCGATTTAAAAAAGCATAATAATAACTTAGCTACGAGACATTAAATTAAAAAGGTTGAATATAACTTACAATAATTAAAAATAGCGTAGCGTTACACGGACAGAATTTCGACTTACACCCTTACAACATTCGTTAACATACCCTTATTATTAGAAATTAAAATTAAAATTAAAATTAAAATATAAATATAAATATATATATATATATATATATATATATATATATATATATATATATATATATATATATATATATATATATATATACGTTTAGATAGAGAGATTAAAGGATATATAAAACGTTCAGAATTAGGCATTTTCAGAATTTGAGGCTCCGCGAGTCGCGGTATTTTTGCCCTTCAAACTCCGCAAGTCGCGGAGTTTGCTTTTACAGCTCATCCCTTTTTGGATCTTCTTTGCCGACGGTTTTAATATATAAATATAATATATATATATATATATATATATATAATTTATATAATTAATTATATATTATATTATATTTATATACATAGTTAACTTGTAATTTTTAGTCCGTTGCGTCGAGCGTTGAGAGTTGACTCTGGTCCCAGTTCCGGATTTTCGAACGTCCTTGCGTACAATTTAATATCTTGTACTTTGCGTTTTGAATCTTGTACTCTTGTAATTCTGAGACGTTTCTTATCAATAATTGGAACCTCTTTGATTGTATTTTGTACTTTTGAGCTTTTTGGTCATTTGCGTCTTCAATTCGTCGAATCTGTCTTTTGTCTTCACCTTTTATTATTTAAACGAATATCACTTGTAAATAGGACAATTGCAACTAAAAGCTTGTCTTTCTTGAGGGATAATGCTATGAAATATATGTTCGTTTTTAGCATTATCAAATATTCCCACACTTGAACGTTGCTTGTCCTCAAGCAATATAGTCTTGAAATACTAGAATCACTTCTTTATTCTTCACACTTTGTACATCAGTGATTTCTATACGGCGGTATAAACAATGGTAGTAACGATGTGGTTTACTGTCCCACATGACTATAAAAATTTAGATCCATTAAGGAAATTGGATCTTTATGAAAACATTTGATCTTTTTGAAAATTCAATCTAGTTTTTTTACCCTAGGTAAGTTTTCCGGAATAACCCTTCACCGGTGTTTGCAAATTCTTTTTGTGGGTTTGGTGGGTTTCAGATTTGAAAATTTTAGCTCAAAACTTGTGGTTTTGTGTCACCCACTTGCTAACCTTGTATTAGGAAAGCAACAAGTCCAGTATACTTGCCCTGTATATTACCTTTCGGTAAACTACCGTCCGGTTGTAAAGGAAAGCGTTGAACAAGCAACTGTTAAGGCAATGTCCCCTGACATACTTTTAATTATGGTCTATAACGTGTCGGACGCAATTACTATCCTTTGTAGGAGCAATAGTAAAGCTCACCCTTATAATTTTCCAGTCTGGCACAAGGTCCTGTCTTTGACCATGCTATGCAACCACCGTTCTTACGGTTGACACCCGATTTGGTTCAGGAGACCTAATGAATTCCAGGTGAATTCCTAGGATTTTACGTTCAATGGTAATGAACGCATTGAAAATAGGTTTTCAGAAAACAAATCGGTTTGAAATTTTGATCAAAATATTTTCTCGTTCAAGCTCGAGTTTAGATATCATTGAATTCCATGAGTTTGTAATTCTCAATCTTTAAGGTCAATCTCTAGGATTGAGTAATATCAGTCTTAAAAGCTGATTTTTGATCTTTAAGGAGATTATCCTTTCTGGGGATCCGATTCATTAGTCTTATCAAGCTAATTTGCACGGCGTCCTCCCCATTTTACAAGACAGATCCTCTCATGGTTAGGATAAGTCTGACCACTTGGCGACCCTGTTTTATGCTGAGGTCCGTGGATTTCCTGCTGATTTTAGTGATGACTTTTCTAGATTTTTCGTCAACCTACAGCTGGTCTGGACGACAACTTCATGACCTAAATCAAGAAGCGCGTTTCTTTTTCGGAAGACTTTACTTCCTTTTAATGATGGAATTGATTCATCGTGTAGCTCCATCTTTCTTTCAAATATATTACAGTAAATCGGGTAAAACTGATTAGTTTAGTCTAAAGCAAAAGCATCTCAGTTATTTGTACAAAAATATGTGATATATGTTCAAACTGACTTGGTAAATTTTCCCACACTTGGCTTTTATTTTCTTTTATTTGCCTTTTTATTGTAATCTATTCCATTTTAAATGAATTCTAACATTTTGGTTTATTTCTCAATTTATGTCCTTTCTGAGGTAATAATAATTTCGGTGTTAACACCTAGTTTTATCGTTCATAAATATGTATAACCATGATTTTGAATTCATTTAATTGAAAAATTTTACTAGAATTGGGATGTCAGTATATAAGACTAGGGCTGTTCTTTATTATCAGAGAGCACTAGATTCTAATACAACTACTGCGTTACTAGTATTTTTAATGGTAACCAAGTGTTTAAATAAAAATTTTTTAAAATCCGAAAGAATTTAATCCCTTCCCACACTTAAGATCTTGCAATGCCCTCATTTGCAAGAAATCAGTAACAATTTAAATTATTGAGGGTGATTAGCGTAGAAAAATGATTAAATTTACCAAAGTTTCCAAACATATTGGCGTTTGTTTTAAAAGCAAAGATTTTTGGGTTTTTTAATGTTTTTGGCATACTTTAAATCTATAAGATTAAAAATAATGATAATAAAATTTCTCGTCCCTCCCTCGGGTAAAGCAATTTCGGTTCAACGACCTAGTCTTCAACTTACGACGAATTTTTAAAAATCATATTTTTAACTTAGCAAAATAAAGTAAATTTTTGTTTTTTAAATTCACAAAATTTAAATTTAAAATGCATAAAATTCAAAATTAATATTAAAAATTCACACCAAACTTAAATTTAATTTTTGTTTTTATACATACAAACTTATATTAATTTTTCAAATATTTATAATTTTAAATAAGTTTACAATATTAAATTAATATTTATATATTAATTTTAAAAAAACATGGTAAAAAATAAAATTAAAATTTTTTTTGGTCTTTTATCCCACTTTAATCAATCAAATATTATCAAAAATATACGCCCCTCTTTTCGGTAAAGTAATTTCGGTTCCATGACCTAATTTAACTCATGACGAATTTTTAAAATATTTTGAGTTGATTGATTAAAGATATTTATACCTTAAGAATAAACGTTAAATTTCGCAGTGATGTAATAAATTTTTGTATGATATCAATAATTTCGGTCGCAAGACCTAATTTTATCGAATACCAATTTAATACTTTATAGCGAACAAATTAGCATTTATTATCAAAAGGTTAAAAATAAAAATAAAAATAAAAATAAAAACTGTACAAACTTACCTGTGAAATAGATTTCTTAGTGATATGCTCTAGCCCACTCATAAGATAGTCGGACTAATTGGTTTTCCATGGCTACATAGGCGTAACCTCGAGCATTTAATGTTTTTTCTTCTAAACATATAAACGGTCCGTCTCTGCATAAAGTAACAAATTCGGTGTTTGAATAGGTTTGATTATTTGAACATTTACCTTTGTGTGACCATTTTCCGCATTTGTGACAGATTTTGATTTTCCTTTACCAAATTGTAACTTATTATCTTCGCATCTGGATTCTTTTCTTACGTCGTCCAATTTACTTCTGATTAATGATACTAGTTCACTCGGAAATGTGTCATTATTTCGTTTAGTGATCAAAGCGTGTAGCATTAGACCATGGTTCAGTTCACAGGAAGTCTTCATTTCGTAAAAACCTAAAAAAATAAAAATTCAGAATGGGGGGGAGAAGACTAGTTCTTTAGGGTCTGCTAGGGAAAGACCATTCGGGTTCCATTTTCGAGAACTACACGAAAACAGAAAATCTAACTCTAACAGAAATACATATTATCCTTTAAAGACTTGATTTTCCCCACACTTAGTTGGCTGTGGTATCGAAATTGTGATTAACTTCGTTGTCAACTTTCATTGGACTATCTATGTAATGTTTAACTCTGTGGCCATTAACTTTAAATTCAAACCCATTTGAATTTATTAATTCTATCATTCCGTATGGGAAAACACTTTTGACTATGAATGGTCCAGAACATCTTGATTTTAATTTTCCAGGAAATAGCTTGAATCGTGAATTGAAAAGAAGAACTCTATCTCCTTCTTTAAATTCTTTTGAACTTCTGATTCTTTTATCATGCCATTTATTCGTTCTTTCCTTATAGATTAACGAATTTTCGTATGCTTCATGTCTTAATTCTTCTAATTCGTTTAGTTGACTTAATCGTAGACGTCCGGCTTCATGTAAATCAAGATTACATGTCTTCAAAGCCCAAAATGCTTTGTGTTCAATTTCTACCGGAAGATGACATGCTTTTCCATAAACGAGTCTGAAAGGTGTGGTTCCAATTGGAGTTTTGTAGGCTGTTCTAAAAGCCCAGAGTGCATCCTCCAACTTAATGGACCATTCCTTCGGATTTGATCCTACGGTTTTTTCTAGAATACGTTTTAAAGCTCGGTTGGTATTTTCAACTTGTCCACTCGTCTGTGGATGATAAGCGGTGGAGATTTTATGAGTTACTCCACATCTTTTGAGAACTTTATCAAGTTGATTATTACAGAAATGAGTTCCCCGATCACTTATTAAAGCTTTCGGTGTTCCAAACCTTGCAAAAAGACGTTTTAAAAAGTTGACTACAACTCGTGCATCGTTAATTGGGAGAGCTTGTGCTTCCGCCCATTTAGATACATAATCAATGGCTACGAGAATGTAGAGATTATTATGAGATTTTGGAAATGGACCCATAAAGTCAATACCCCAAATGTCAAATACTTCACATACTTGAATGACATTTTGTGGCATTTCATCACGTTGACTTATTTTTTCGGCCCTTTGACAAGCATCACATGATTTTCAAAGAAGGTGTGCGTCTTTGTAAATTGTAGGCCAATAGAATCCATCATCATAAACTTTTCTTGCTGTTAGTTGAGGCCCATAATGCCCTCCTGTTGGTCCTGTGTGACAATGGTTTAAGATTTGATTGGCTTCATCTCCGAATACACATCGGCGTATTATTCCATCGGGATAACTTTTAAACAGATGTGGATCTTCCCAGAAATAGTGTTTTATATCACTGAAGAATTTCTTTCGTTTTTGGTACGACAATCCTTTTTCAAGAAATCCACATACTAAGTAGTTTGCATAGTCTGCAAACCATGGTATTTCATTATAATCTATCTTCAATAGATATTCATCAGGAAAGTTGTCTTGTATGGCCGATTCATTTAGAACTTCTAATTCGGGATTTTCAAGACGAGAAAGATGATCAGCGCCGAGATTTTCTGCTCCTCTTTTATCTCGGATTTCAATATCAAACTCTTGTAAGAGTAAGATCCAACGGATTAATCGTGGTTTAGCATCTTGTTTCTAAAATAGGTATCTAAGAGCAGAATGGTCAGTATAGACCACCGTTTTTGCTAGAACGAGATATGAACAAAATTTGTCAAAAGCAAAGACAATAGCAAGGAGTTCTTTTTCAGTAGTTGTGTAGTTCGTTTGTGCTCCTTGTAACGTCTTACTAGCATAATATATAGGTTGAAATCGTTTTTCAATCCTTTGTCCTAAAACGGCTCCCATTGCAAAATCACTTGCATCGCACATAAGTTCAAATGGTAAATTCCAATTTAGTGTTATCATGATCGGCGCATTAGCGAGTTTCTCTTTAAGAATATTAAAAGATTTGATACATTCATCTGAAAAGATGAATGGAGCATCCTTTTCTAGGAGTTTATTCATAGGAGTGGCAATTTTAGAAAAATCTTTTATGAAACGTCGGTAAAAACCGGCATGCCCTAGAAAACTCCTAACTCCTCTAACATTGGTGGGATGTGGAAGTTTAGCAATTGCATCTACTTTAGCTCTATCCACTTCAATTCCTTCCTTTGAAATTTTATGACCAAGAACGATGCCTTCTTTAACCATGAAATGACATTTCTCCCAATTAAGTACTAGATTTGATTGTTCGCATCTAATAAGCATTCGTTCAAGATTAACTAAACATGATTCAAATGTATCACCGAAGACTGAAAAGTCATCCATGAAAACTTTCATGCATTCTTCTATCATGTCGTGAAAAATCGCCATCATGCACCTTTGAAAGGTTGCAGGGGCGTTGCAAAGTCCAAATGGCATGCGTTTGTAAGCAAAAGTACCATAAGGGCACGTGAACGTGGTTTTCTCTTGGTCTTCGGGTGCTATTGGAATTTGAAAATATCCGGAAAAACCATCAAGAAAACAATAGTAACTATTTCCGGTTAATCTTTCCAACATTTGATCAATAAAAGGTAAGGGAAAGTGATCTTTTCTGGTGGCGTCATTTAATTTTCTATAATCAATACACACACGCCATCCTGTTACAGTCGTAGTAGGAATAAGCTCATTTTTCTCATTTGTAATGACAGTCATGCCACCCTTCTTAGGTACGCATTGAACTGGGCTTACCCATGGACTATCAGAAATTGGATAAATTAAACCTGCATCAAGCAGTTTAATAATTTCTTTTTTAACTACATCTTGCATATTAGGATTTAGTCTTCGTTGGCATTGCACATATGTTTTATGACCTTCTTCCATAAGGATTTTATGTGTGCAATACGAAGGACTTATTCCTTTAATATCATGAATCTTCCATGCAATGGCTGGTTTATGAGCTTTCAACACAGAAATGAGTTGTGATTTATCATTTTCAGTAAGGGAAGACGATATTATTACAGGTAATTCAGATTCACCATGTAAATAAGCGTATTCCAAATGGTTTGGAAGTGGCTTTAACTCTAATGTCGGTGGTTCTTCTATCGATGATTTATATCGATATCTGTCTTCTTCTTTTAGCATTTGAATTTCTTCTGTTGTTGGTTCATATCCATTAGCTATTAGTGTAGCTAACATTTCAGTTTCATCAATTGGTTCAGTTCCTTCTCCTAAAGAACATTCTCCTGTTCCTTGTAATTCTGGAAATTCTTCTAATAATTCTGCATGTGAATCTATAGTTTGAATATAATAACATGTATCATCTGCAGATTGCGGTTGTTGCATTGCTTTATCAACTGAAAAGGTAACACTCTCATCCTCTATACTTAGGGTCAGTTTCTTACCAAACACGTCTATCATTGCTTTAGCCGTATTTAAGAATGGTCTTCCTAATATGAGAGGAACTTGAGAATCTTCTTCCATATCCAGAACAACAAAATCTACTGGAAATACTAAAGTACCAACTTTAACTAGCATGTTCTCCATTATCCCTCTAGCATATTTTATTGATCTATCAGCTAGTTGTATGCTTATTCTTGTTGGTTTCAATTCTCCAAGGTCTAGTTTAGTGTATAGTGAATACGGCATTAAATTTATACTAGCACCTAAGTCTGCCAATGCTTCTATTGAACTAAGACTACCCAGAAAACATGGAATTGTGAAACTTCCTGGATCAGATAATTTTTCTGGTATCTTATTCAACAGCACTGCTGAACAATTAGCATTCATAGTAACAGCCGAGAGTTCTTCCATTTTCTTTCTATTTGTGATTAGATCTTTCAAGAATTTAGCATATCTAGGCATTCCTGAAATTACATCAATGAAAGGAAGATTTACATTTATCTGTTTAAACATATCCAAAAATTTGGATTGCTCGGCTTCAAGTTTCTCTTTTTTCATTTTACTCGAGTAAGGAAGTGGTGGTTGGTATGGTTTAACATAAGGTTTAGCCTTAACTGTGTTATCTTCATTAACCTTTTCAACTACTGGTTCTTTTTCCTTATCTTGATCAGGTTGTGGTTCTTGTGGAGTAGGAATAGCTTCATCAGAAATTATAGGTATTTCAGGTGGTTTAAGTGTAATACCACTTCTTGTGGTAATGGCTTTAGCTGTTTCATTCCGGGGGTTAGCATTTGTATCACTAGGTAAACTTCCCAGTTTTCTTTCACCTATTAACCTTGCTAGGTTACTTACTTCTTGTTCCAGATTTTGAATAGAAGCTTGTTGATTTCTAAATGCTTGAGCATTTTGTTCATTAGTTTGTTTCTGAGATGTGAAAAACTGCGTTTGAGTTTCAACTAGCTTCGTCATCATATCTTCTAAATTTGGCTTTTTATCATCGGTTTGTGGTGGTTTGTTTTAAAAATTAGGTCTTTGCTGGTTGTAAGTATTATTGGATACTTGGTGATTACTAGGACCTTGTTGGTTGTTGTATGGAACATATCGGTTATAATTCTGATTTTGATTGTAAATTGGTCTTGACGGTTGATAATTATTCTGATAATTATTTCCAGGCCTTTGGTTTATGTATGAAATATTCTCTCTTTGTTCCATTGTTAGCTCAATACTGAGACAATCTTTTGTCAAATGTAGTCCTCCACACTGCTCACAACTAATTCGTATTGTGTGTATATCCTTAGTCATCTTTTCCATTCGTCTCTCGACAGCATCTATCTTTGCGGAAATGGAATCTAAGTCATGGCTAGAATCGGCTCTAGCTGCTTTCGATGATCTAACGATGTCTTTTTCTTGGTGCCACTCATGTGAGTGGGAAGCAGTGTTATCAATAATTTTGTAAGCATCAGTTTCTGTTTTCTTCATAATAGAACCACCAGCTGCTATATCTATGTCTTTTCTTGTAGTGATGTCGCATCCTTGGTAGAATATTTGTACTATTTGACAGGTGTCTAAACCATGTTGCGGACATCCTCTTATAACTTTCCAAATCTGGTCCATGCCTCATATAGAGTTTCATTCGGTTTCTGTGTGAACGTAACAATTTCTCCTTGAAGTATTACGGCTTTAGATGCCGGAAAGAATTGTTTAAGAAATTTTTCAACTAAAACGTCCCATGTATCAATCGCCCCTTCAGGTAACGATTCCAACCAATCTTTGGCTTCTCCCTTTAAAGTCCAGGGAAATAACAAGATATATATCTGTTCATCTTCCACTTCTCTTATTTTAAATAGTGTGCAGATCCTATTAAAGGTACGAAGATGTTCATTTGGATCTTCCTTCGGCGCACCACTAAATTGGCATTGATTAGTCACCATATGTAGAATTTGTCCTTTGATTTCATAATCTGGCGTATTAATGTCTGGATGACTAATTGCGTGACCTTGGCCAGTGCGTTTAGCTCTCATTCGGTCTTCCATACTTAAAGGTTTCAGATTCTCCATGATTGAATTTGTTGAATCTGAATCACTAGAGGATTCTGATTTAATGGTTCGTTCCTCAACAATCTCTGTTTGAATGATTGGTGGTTCCGGAGGAAAAATTAATGGTTCAGGATCTATGAATCGTCCCTGAATATTTTCCGGATTCTCAATTGTGAGGTCAGGTTCAAAAAATGGATTATCGGAAATTTGAATTGGAGTACTTGGTTGACTGGATGACGATTCTAAAGGAAAATCAACGGCGACAATATTTGATAGATGTCTTGATCGAGTTACAGGTGGTGAACGTACAAAAGGTGGTGAACGTCTTGCTCGGTGCATTCACTGAATATCCTATTAGTTTTTAAAAGGAAAGAAAAATTATATAAGTTATCCAATTAATAGACTTTTCTGATTTTGCCCACGTTTCGAATTGCCAAAAGATGCAGCAGAGGGGCAGGATTCGTTTGGTCTCAATATAATTGAGTACTGTTTGGCTCCAATAACCCGGTCCACGTACAAATCCAACTATTACTACGAACCAGAAAATTTTGATGTCTATCAATTTAACCACTTAAAATAAATTTTCGTAATTTTAAGAAATTTAGATAAGAAGTAGAATAAAAATCTATGTCTTAAAACTAGAATGGCGAGAAATAAGAAAGAAAAAGAGCGCGTCGAAAAAGGTCGAAAAAGAAAAGGGTTGGAAAAAATAAAATAAATAAAAGGCGTCAAAAAATAAGAAAGAGAAAGAGTGACTTATAAAACTTTAAAACACTCGACTAGCCCAACCTTATTACTATCACTAACTTAAAATTAAAATTGCAAATTGAGATTACTAATTGGAGTGATAATTGATACATAGGTAAAAGGCGTCGAAAAATTCTAAAGCACCTAAATCTTAGTCTAAAGAAAAAGCACTTAAGGGATTTTACGGCAAAACCTAAAAATCTAGAAAAAAAAATAACTATGGCAAAAACTATATTTAAAACTAAATACTAGCGAAAAATACAAAAAAATTACGCTAAAACAATTAAAAAGGGACAAAATATAAAAATATACTAAAAGTTTTAAAAATTACAATTTTTATAAAAATATTATTTTTATATTATTTATTTTATAAAACTATTAATTTTAAAATTTAATTAAACTAATTAAACTAAATATATAAAATAATTAAAACTAAACTAAATTAACTAATTAAAAATTAAAAACCTAATTAGGGTTTTAATTTAATTATAATAAACTATACCCCGTAATTTATGCTGATTAGGGTTGCTGGACACGCGTGTCAGGGTGGCTCCGCGAGTTGCGGTGCCACGTACCAAATAAACCCGCGAGTCGCGGAGGTTAAAATTTTAAATGCACAAGTTTCGTTCGACAGGTTCTGTAGTTTTTTTTAAATTATATTTTATATATTTTTCTGCTTTTTAATAATTATATTTTTATAAAACTTATATAGAAATACTTTATAATTTTATAAATAAAAATCTTAAAAATAGATTTATATATATATTTTTTTCGGTTTTTAAATTTTTATATTTTTTAATATTTAAAATGTATTTTTACAATAACTAAATAAAACTTAATAAAAATCTCTTTTTTTTTTATGTGGCGTTTCGCTTCGGCGTTCCCCGGCAGCGGCGCCAAAAATACTTGATGTGCTGCGAGGCGTATATGAAATAGCTTATATTTTACTAGGAAAAACTATTAAATACGATACAATTTTACACTAGATATTTATTTATTTATAGAATGGATATACTTAAACCTTGCTACAACACTTATAGGCAGTGTACCTAATCGTACAGTAGTGTAGTTTTTAGTAAGTCCGGTTCGTCCACAGGGAATCTTTTAAACAAAGCTTAACGCTTTATTAGTTTTACTTTATAAAAATACAAATATATATATAAGTAATATTATTATTATAAAGGGGGGTTTTTACCGTTTAATGACCGGTTTGTCGATTTTTAAAACTTTAGTCGCAGTTAAAACCTAATGTAAAATATTAAAAATAAATACAAGACTTAATTTAAAGCGTAAAGTAAATAACGATAATGAAATTGCGATAAAATAAAATTGCGATAATTAAAAAGTACGATAATTAAAAGTGCAATTAAATACAATGACAATAAATAAAAGTACGATAATTAGAAGTGCAATTAAATATAAAATAAAGGAAATTAAATATGAAATAAAAGAATTATGCTTATTTAAACTTCCGTAATCATGATGTTTGACGTGTTGATTTTAGTTTTATGCCCATGGGTTAATTGTCCTTTGTCCTGGATTATTCAATATGTCCGTCTGGTTTTTGTCCATAACAGTCCATCAGTCATAAATATAAAGTGCGAGTATCCTCGTCAAATTATCCTTATACCCGAAGTTAAATATTCCAACTAATTGAGGACTTAAACTGTAACAAGGTTTTAATACTTTGTTTAATAATTACACCAGGTTATCGACTGCGTGTAATCCAAGGTTTTAATACTTTGTTATCAATTATGCCAAGTGTCCTTGTACATAATTTCACCCCTGTTTTAATAATTCTAGTGACTATTAATCCATTCCCGTGTCCGGTTAAATGAACGATTATTCGTACATTTAAATACCCCGCCCATCGAGTCCGATTGATTGTATATGGTTATTTATAGGAACGTCCAATTGTAAATCTTTATATTAAAATTAACAAACTATCATTTAGTTAAACAAATATAAAGCCCATTAATAACCCATAGTCTAATTTCCATAAGTGTCGTTCTTTTGTCCAAACCCCAATTATGGTACAAAGCCCAATTACCCAATTTTAGTAATTAGCCAAACATCATGATTACTTCGATTTAAATAAGCACAATAATAACTTAGCTACGAGACATTAAATTAAAAAGGTTAAACATAACATACAATGATTAAAAATAGCGTAGCGTTACACGGACAGAATTTCGACTTACACCCTTACAACATTCGCTAACATACCCTTATTATTAGAAATTAAAATTAAAATTAATATATATATATATATATATATATATATATATATATATATATATATATATATATATATATATATATATATACGTTTAGATAGAGAGATTAAAGGATATATAAAACGTTCAGAATGCGCGAGCTTTTATAGGCATTTTCAGAATTTGGGGTTCCGCGAGTCGCGGTATTTTTGCCCTTCAAACTTCGCAAGTTGCGGAGTTTGCTTTTACAGCTCATCCCTTTTTGGATCTTCTTTGCTGACGGTTTTAATATATAAATATAATATATATATATATATATATATATATATATATATATATATATATATATATATATATATATATATATATATATATAATTTATATAATTAATTATATATTATATTATATTTATATACATAGTTAACTTGTAATTTTTAGTCCGTTGCGTCGAGCGTTGAGAGTTGACTCTGGTCCCGGTTCCGGATTTTCGAACGTCCTTGCGTACAATTTAATATCTTGTACTTTGCGTTTTGAATCTTGTACTCTTGTAATTCTGAGACGTTTCTTATCAATAATTGGAACCTCTTTGATTGTATTTTGTACTTTTGAGCTTTTTGGTCGTTTGCGTCTTCAATTCATCGAATCTGTCTTTTGTCTTCACCTTTTATTATTTAAACGAATATCACTTGTAAATAGGACAATTGCAACTAAAAGCTTGTCTTTCTTGAGGGATAATGCTATGAAATATATGTTCATTTTTAGCATTATCAACCGTATTTACCGATATTGATACAACCTACTTGTTTAGGTCAAGACTAGCATTCATTCATGCACTCGTTTACTTTGTGAAGTACCTTTATACTCGTGCACTCGAGGTGAGATCATAGTCCCACCTTTTTAACAACTTTTACTCTTTAAACTATGGGATGAGAAATATATACAGTTTTATACTACATACTTTATACTTTGAACACAAGTACGAAAACAAACATTCCACAGCGAGTTAGAACAAAAGGCCGCAATTCAATTATCATTAGTTACACTTGCAGGGTGTAAGCGAGAACTTATATTATGTGATCACATGGGCTTGACGAGCCTCATTCGGACGGTTCGCTACCGTTAGCGGATGAAATATATTTTCGGGTTTAGTGTATATTCTAACACTACGTAACAGGGTACAAAACAGTTAAGTCTTGATAATTGGGTGCTCGCGAACATACTTTTGGAATGCAAACGATTTGGATAATCAACGTTATGGAAATACAAAATCTTGTAGTTCAAAACAACCTTTACAAATACACCTATGATTTCACCAACGTTTTTCGTTGACAGTTTTCTATATGTTTCTCAGGTTCATGAATGCCTATTTGATACATGCTTCCGCATACACTTTGATTACTTGCTTGGGGTCAAGCATACATGCATACGCTAGTGATAGCACCTTTGGGTTCAAGCATACTGTTTACATACTTACGCTATTTGTAGCAACCGTGATTTTTAACTTATATTATGTCACAAGTCATTTCATTTATACTTTGTACCTTTGTAAACTTAAACTCTTTGTCGAACCGTTTGGTAACTAAACTTTGCAAGTCATGCACGTTTCAAATGAATGCGACATAGTTTTGGTCAAACGCGTCTCATTTAGGGACTATGACCACGCAACGGGACCTAAGTTAACGGCGCCGTCAATGACGATTTTGTCGGGTCGTTGTAGGTAGTTTGGTGATAAAGTCCATCGTTATTCTTTCCCACTTCCATTGCGGGATTTCGGGTTGTTGAAGTAACCCGGATGGCCTTTGATATTCGGCTTTGACTTTGGAGCAAGTTAGGCACTTTCTAACATAAGTAGCAACGTCTCTTTTAATGTTCGGCCACCAATATTGTTCTTTGAGGTCGTGGTACATCTTGTTGGCACCGGGGTGAATCGAATATCTTGACTTATGGGCTTCGTCTAAAATAAGGCTTCGTAAGTCCCCATAACTAGGTACCCAAATTCTTCCGGCGAAATATCGGAGTCCGGTCTCTTTAACTTCGAATCGTGAGGCGAGGACATTTAAGCGTTCGAGAGAGATGTTTTCATCCTTGAGAGCCTCATCTTGGGCTACACGAATTTGATTATTAAGATTGGTGTGGATGGTGATGTTTAAGGCTCGGACACGAAGAGGCACCGCTCTTTCCTTTCGACTTAAGACATCGGCTACCACATTTGCCTTCCTGGGATGGTAACGGAGCTCACAATTGTAATCGTTTAAAGTTTCGATCCACCGTCATTGTCTCATGTTTATTTGCTTTTGATCGAAGATATGTTGAAGGCTTTTGTGATAGGTGAAGATGGTACTTTTGGTCCCATAGAGATAGTGTCTCCACATTTTGAGTGCAAAGACAACGGCTCGAGTTTGAGATCATGTATCGCGTAGTTCCGTTCATGGATTTTCAATTGTCGGGAAGCATAAGCAATAACCTTCTTTCGTTGCATTAATACACACCCAAAACCATGTTTCGAGGCATCGCAATATACAACAAAATCATCATTGCCCTCGGGAAGCGTTAAGATAGGAGCGGTGGTTAACTTTTTCTTCAAGATTTGAAATGTGGACTCTTGTTCGGTTGCCCAAATGAATTTTCTTTCCTTGTGAGTTAATGCGGTTAGAGGACGTGCAACCAAAGAGAAATTTTCGATGAACCTACGATAATACCCGGCGAGGCCCAAGAATTGTCGAATGTGATTAGGAGTGGTAGGAGTTTTCCATTTGCTAATGGCTTCGATTTTCGCGGGATCGACCTTAATACCTTGATCGCTTACAACATGACCAATAAATTGAACTTCCTTCAACCAAAATTCACACTTGAAGAATTTGGCATAGAGTCGTTCTTGTCTCAAGAGTTCAAGCACGAGTCGGAGGTGTTGTTCGTGTTCTTCTTCGCTTTTAGAGTAGACCAAGATATCATCGATGAATACAATAACGAATTTGTCAAGATACGGTTTGCACACGCAGTTCATGAGGTCCATGAACACCGCCGGTGCATTAGTTAGACCAAACGGCATGACAAGGAATTCGTAACTACCATAGCGAGTCCGGAAAGTGGTTTTGGAGACATCTCCTCCCTTAACCCTTAGTGGATGATAACCCGAGCGGAGATCGATTTTTGAATATACACGAGATCCTTGTAGCTGATCAAATAGGTCGTTGATGCGTGGAAGAGGATATCGGTTCTTAACCATCAATTTGTTTAGTTCACGATAATCGATGCACATTCGTAGGGATCCATCTTTCTTCTTAACGAATAAACTCGGAGCGCCCCATGGTGAATGGCTAGGTTGGATAAAACCACGGTCAAGTAGTTCTTGGATTTTACTTTGCAATTCTTGCATTTCGGATCGAGCAAGTCTATACGGTGCACGCGCTACGGGTGCGGCTCCCGAAATAAGATCGATTTGGAATTCTACCGGTCGATGAGGTGGAAGACCCGGCAATTCTTCGGGAAAAACATCGGAAAAGTCACTAACAATTGGCACATCATCGATATGTTTCTCATCAGTCTCGACTTTCTTAACGTGGGTTAGAATCGCGATACAACCTTTACGAAAGTATTTTTCAACTTTAAGGCACGAGACGAGGTTGAGTCCGGTGCAACTCTTATCGCCATTGACAATCAAGGGTTCACCATTCTCGATAGAAATTTGAATCGCCTTAAGATCACAAAGGATGTGAGATTTCGTTTTGGCTAACCAATCCATACCAATTATTACATCGAAGCTCCCTAGTTCTATAGGTATCAAGTCAATTTCAAACTCTTTACCCGTTAAGTTTAACATACACCCCCGATAAAATTTGTCGGCACTCAATAGTTTCCCGTTGGCCACTTCAATAGTGTAAGCAGTATCTAGTGGAAGTGGTCGAGTGCAAAAAGAATGAGTCAAATTCTTGGATATAAAACTCTTATTGGCACTCGAATCGAATAAGCAAGAGACATAAGAATTGTTGAGAAGAAACGTACACGTGACTAGTTCACTGTCATCTCGGGCTTCCTTGGTGTTAATCTTGAAAGCTCGGCCACGTGTATTGGGGTTAGCTTTCTTCTTTGGGCACGCATTCCTATAATGACCCGATTGGCCACATTCATAACAAACACCCGGTCTTGGTGCATTGGGCCCCTTTTGAGCAACGGGGGTGGTATTCCTACAATCGTGGGCCACGTGGACACTCCTTTGACACTTGACGCAAAATGGTTTACCACATTCACTAAGATGATGTTTGTAGCACTTGTTACAATAAGGCAAGTCTCTGGCATAACTCTTCTTGCCGTCGGAGGTGAAAGGCTTTTTGGTGAAGTTGTTGTTGTAGTTGTTTGATGGAGTAGCTTCCCATTTTCTTTTGTTGCCACCCGACTTATCCTCGGCCTTAGGTGCCGATACTACGATTTCGTCCACCGTTTCAATTAATTGACGGGCCATCTTTAAAGCTTCTTGTAGGTTAGCGGGTTTGGATGACATTACCCCGTGTTTGATGCTCTTAGGGAGGCCATCCATGTAAAGTTCAACCCTTAGCGACTCGGGGTTCATGAGGTTTGGACACATTAAGGATAGCTCGGCGAATCGTTGATTATAGGCCTTGAGGTAGTTCCCGACCGCTTTTAAAGTTCTTAGCTCTTGTTCGAGCTTGCGAGTCTCTTCACGCGGAAAGTATTAGATGCTCATATTTTCTTTCAAATCGGGCCAAAAGAGAGCGTGGGCTTCATCGGTGCCCACCAATTGTACATACATGTTCCACCACGTGAGAGCGATACCGGCGAAAGTGTGGGTGGAATATTTGACCTTGTCTTGGTCCCGGCAACCGCTTATGCTAAAAACGGCTTCCGTTTGCTCAAACCATCGAGTAAGAGCAACCGGTCCTCCGGTCCCATCGAAAGTATTAGGTTTGCACCCCATGAAAGCTTTGTAGGAGCATCCCTCATTTGAGTTACCGGCTCCATTGTTGTTGTTGTTGTTGTGGTTGTTGTTATTGTTGTTGTTGTTGGATGAGTGACCGGCCATGGCTGCATCTACGGCGGTGGCTATCATTCATTGAAGAGCTTTTTCGGGAGTTTCATTGCGTGGGACTCAGCGAGGAGGCATTGTTCCTTCAAAACACAAGAATATCGTTGATTAGTATTCTCAATAATACTAATCGTGATATGAAATAAAGATAGAAAATATTCCATGACTCGCCCTAAATTCTTTACGTTATAATGTCAGAACGTCCAAATGAGTCACCGTAATATAATCCCGGAAATTATATTACCCTAATTCATATGTGCATTCGACATTACCTCATAAAGTCAAGGTGGCGGGTCAATCAAATTAAACTACGTGAGATTAAGATGAAATAAGAGTTAGATACGAATAGAAGAGTTCGAGTATAAATGCACAAGTAGTCAAGTAATTCCTACTTCAAGTCTATATGCCGGTTGTAGTCTAGACTCACTAATGTACCCTATGACTCGGGGTTCACACCAATGAACTCTAAATCCCTACAACCAATGCTCTGATACCATCTGTAGTGACCCGACAAAATCATCATTGACGGCGCCATCTACTTAGGTCCCGTTAGGTGGTCATAAGTCTTTTAAAACAACGTTTGACCAAAATATGTCGCATTCATTTCAAAAGTAAGGATGTTTTTCAAGGTTTACAAAGTAGTTCGACAACTAGTTACATTACAACGTTTAAAGTACAATTGAAACATATGCGACACAATTTAAGAATAAGTCAAAAGACGCTCCACGTATGCATGTATACTCGACATCCAAGCAAGTATCAAAAAGTATAGTGTGGAAGCATGTATCACCTAGTATTCAAGGACCTGAGAAAAACATAGAAAAAAATCTATCAACGAAAACGTTGGTGAAATCATAGGTGTATTTGTAAAGTATGTTTTTGAACCACAAGATTTAGTGTAAAAAGATTATCAAAGCGTATACATCCCAAAGATGTTGTTTGTATCACGAGCACCCAATTATCAAAGCTTAACTGAATCTTACCTCTTCATAATAGTGTTAGAACATACACTATTCCGATAAAATTATATTTCATTCGCTAACGGTAGCGAACTGTCCGAATGAGGGTTCGTTAAACCCGTATGGCCACACAACATAAGTTCTCACTTACACCCTACAAGTGTAACTAGTGATAATTGGACTTGAGGATTTTCGTTCTAACTCGTATGTATCTTTGCTTTCGTATTTGTGTTCAAAGTATAATAGTATGAATCGTTTATGTTTTCTCATCCCGAGTATAAGTATAAAAGAGTAAAAGTGGGACTATGATCTCGCCTTGAGTGCAAGCGTATAAAAGTACTTCACAAGTAAACGTGTGCAAGACCAAATGATAGTCTTGACCTAAACAAGTAGGTCGTATCAATAACGGTAAACACGATTGGTCAAAGTTGTTTAATTAGTCCTATGGCTCGTTACGACTCGATTAATATAGCATGTGAGTCACATTGTCAAGTTTCATGCAAGGTACAAGTATTAAAGCATGTTAAAACGATTGCATAAGTATTCGGTTACTTTTGAATAAAAGTCAACTTTGGTCAAGTCAAAGTCAACGAAAAAGTCAACACGTTCGAGTCGGGTCTCGAACTATTTTTCTGAGGTTTTTAATCATATATAAGCATGTTAGAACAAGTTACATGGTCATCGGAGGTGCGTAGCATAGTTAGAATTTTTCGTAAAATGACAAGGTTGATCAGTCCCTGAACGCGGCTATTGCCACGCCGCGACACTGTGCGGGAGCTGGTACCTGGACTGTTTCAATTGTTAAGTCTCATTCAAACTTCAATTTATCATAACTAATGAACATTAAATACTTAAAATGCATACCATACATTGTTAGAAAGGTAATTTAACGAGGAGTACAACTAAACACATATCATCAATCAATTTTTTCATTTACAATAATCAAAACCACATTAAATGTTCATCATTAATAATATTCAAGCTCATAAATGCAACCAATGATTCGGAACCCAAATGCACACATATAATACGCCGTTTCGTAGGTAATTATGCATACAATACAACTAAACACTTACAATTAACATTGCAAAGCATTCAATGCATAAAAAATCCATTTTACTTCTATCAAACCCTAATTCAAAATCACAAATTTAGCAATTAAGTTTATGGAGTCTTTCTAAGTTAACCTACACATCAAATTGAAGCTAGTGATGTTAGTAACACATTTAATACATGCACTTTTAACATTTAGCAACATTTAAGCAACCAAAACTCAAGATTAAACACACCCATTTATCAAGTTCATGCTAGTTACACAAAACAAAAAGATCGAGCATATAAATCACATATTCATGTTAGACTTGAGCCATAGACACTAATTAACACTTTTGTAAGTTAAAAACATCATGAACACAAAATCTAGTGTTTTTAGAAACTTACCCAAATGCAATAAAGTTGGTATGAATTCGAAGTGGAAGATGCAAGGATTCCAAATATGTAATTTGTTTGAGTTGATGCTTGCTAGATTTGAAATGGATGATGAATCTTTGATTTGGTGTTTGAGATAATAAAGTGGAAGTAGTAAAAGATTGAGGAGGTGAATGAGTTGAAGAGATGATGGTTTGACCATTTGACCTAGTAACATCTTTGGTCATTTGACAAGTTTAGTCCCTCGAGTTTAAAAGCGAGTGCGTGAATTACCTAAACGATATATTTTAAAAGCGCGTATTAACGGAAGATGTTATAATTATATAACGGACTTTAAAATAATATAACGGAAGGTAAACGGAAAAAGGCGGGATGTTACACGTTTCTCATCTTCATTCTATAAAACGGAAATAGGTTAAACTATGAAACGAAGAGACATGACACATATATACAAATACACCTCACCGCCCCATCTTGCTCAACAATCGTCGTACATTGCTTGTTTAACACGATTTGAACCCGTAACAATGGTAGCTAATCATTGTTACGCGAGCACGTAGCATTAACTTGCTAGTACAACGTCTATCTCGCTTGATGATTGCAAACACAGCATAAAACAATTAGCGCAAGGTTAGTTCACATAACCCTAGGCATTAGCCAATCCCGTTCGGACCCATCTCCTACAAGTCCCGCATAAAACGCATACACAATAAAGTCTAAGTCTAGGCACCTATCTAAAGTCGCCTAAATCCCTTAGACCATGCTCTGATACCACTTGTAACGACCTAACCCGTTATCCAACTGAATACGTGAAATTTTTTTTTATACACAGTGTAGTGCGCGGCGCGCGGCCCTTATATGCGCGGCGCGCGGCCCTTATGTGTGCGGCGCGCACAAGGCCTGGCAGCCCGCTGTCCAAAATGTCCAATTTTCGTTTAAAGATCTCCCACTTCCCGACACTTTTAGACGAAATGCTTTTCACAACACATTATAATAGTTAAGACTAACATGATTTAATAATAAAACAAGTTTTACGAAACCTGGCCCACATATGCCGAAATACGAGTTTCGTACAAAATATAAGTTTAGACCACATTAGTTTAAATTCCAAACGACACTCTGAGCATGGTGTTTGGGGGTTAAACTACCAAAATCTTGGTCAAACTTCAAAAGCTAAACGTCCCAAAAAGCGTCTCCTATCAACATAAAGCGGGATCACTAGTCCAAACAAATACCCTTTCCCTTGTTCACGCCGGAGCCTATAAAAAGGTAAACAACGAGAGGGTAAGCAAAACGCTTAGTGAATGCAATACTTATACACATACATATATAATATACCTACTTGCAGACACTTACTCACATACCGCATACATGCTAGCAATATATTTAGCAAACCATCTCAAGTACGAAGCTAAAAATCTCCAATACCGCAACTAGCATAAACAATAGCATATAATCGACATAATACAATATGCTACAATACAACACACAACTATGGTTAACCATACTCGCGTTATGGTGCTACCGGTTCTTTGGTTCACACCATACGCATCGGTTATGACGCTACTGGCTCTTTGGTTCACATCACAACCCGAGTCATACTCGTGCTAAATGCTACCGGCTCTTTGGTTCACACTACAACATACGTACTACGATGCTACCGGCTCTTTGGTTCACATCATAGCACAATCGCACATACTATGGCACTACCGGCTCTTTGGTTCATACCATAGCATACAAATAAATACATTATATACATACGCATATAATTATTCCACTCACCTTGTATTCAAAGCGAAGGTAAGCTAACAAGCTCTTCAACCGTCAATGAAATCACCTATAATATTAATAAAAAATCAACATTTATCTAAATGGGACTCTAAACCCGACCAAATAGACATCTAGTGCAATTGTTCACCCTTTTGCACTCATAATGCCAATCATAGGCCTAACTCGCTAATAACCACTAAAACTAGTGACCATGGCATTAAATCACCCAACTACACACCACTAGGTCATTTAAAACTCGTTTGACCCATACTGAGGTCAACGCCCCCTTTTGGGTCATCCACAACCCAAATAACACCCATTTACAAAAACAACAAAGTGTGCTAGTGATTAACTATCCATTTAAGACTCATAACCACCAACTAACATTTTGAAACCCTAGGTTAGTTACTATTGAGTCCTCATGACCCAATCTTACCCAAGAACACCCAAAATCACCAAATAAGGGTTTTATGTTCACCATTTACCCAAACCCTAACCCTAACCCTTATGTAAATCAAAGTAAGGAAATCAAGGTTAGAACATACCACCACAACTAAAATGTAGCTAAAGACTAGATGAACAACTTTAATGCTTGAGCTTTAACCCGAATCAAGCTTCTTCCTCCTTGATTTGAGCTTTCTCTCTCTCAAAGGGTTTCTCTCTCTAAAATTGAAGTGGAATTGAAGATGGTGTTGGTGGTTGTGTTGAATGTGTTTCAACCACCACAAAACTGGCCATAAGTGACCTAAACCCGGCCTCATGTGAAAGGACAAGAATGCCACTCATTTAACTTTAGTTTAAAAAGCAGAAAACTGTGCTCAGGAGCAGTGCGCCACGCGCACCCTTAATAGTGTGCGGCGCGCACAAGTGATCTGAGCAGCTTCTGACCCAGTTTAATTACACACTGTTATCCACACTTTATGTACCATATTTACACTGCTGTACAGTAATAATTTGGGTCTTACATATTATTATAAAATTATTTTAAATGGTCATAAATTATACTATTTTTTTAAACGATACATTGATTTAATATTAATATACTATTGTTTTAAACAACTGTTTAGGGACTTATGCTTGGTATTTTATCGGTTATTTGTTAAATTAAGTTAAATTACAACGAACGGACTCATATTCTATGCGTTAGTATTTAATACTAATGTTTTCGATACAAATGTTATTAGTAACAAAAGAATTTTTTAATTATAATTGTATTATACATTTGATAAGTATCAATATTAACGTTATCGATTACTAAGAATTTTTACAAATATCGTGCAACACACGGGCTTATAAAACTAGTAAATATGTATATAGTAGAAGTGATTATTATATAATTTGAAGTGGATTAGTGGAGATATCATTTATATAGATTAATTTGTTGAATAAATATTTTGGTTATCCTACTTTTATAAAATTATACGTTAAATAATTAACTTGAGCTGAAATATTTGAAAACTCAGTAATTAATTAAGTAATCAATGACTATCAATGAAGTAACTAAATAAGCAACAACGTACATAACACACGCCGCACACAATTAAGTGATTATATTCGATCTTGAAGATCTTAGATTCAAAATGTGTATGTTTGGATGGGCACTCCGACTTTGTGTTTCCTTTGGAAATTCACCAGACCCACCTCGAAAGAGGTGAATGCCAAAAAATTATCTCCACACACATGTGACTAGGGCTGTTAACGGACCAAGCTTTTAACGAGCTACTTGATTTCAAGCTCGTCTATTTCGAGCTTTACGAGTTTGATCTCGAGTCGACTTCGAACAAAAAATGTTGTTCGATTAGTTTTACGAGCCGAGTATGAAAACATTAATATTCGACATGTTGGTGATTTTAGTGCCATCGGTCATTTTGTGTGATAAAGTGATTTACTTGAGACAAATGGATTTCTAGTTAAGCTTTATAACAAGTTAGAAGAGTGTGGAGTACACGCTTGTTTAAGCTAACTAGAGTCATCTAATTGAAAGGTTGTGTTTGTTAGTTTATGTCTTTTTGGCCAAAAGACACAACTAATCATGAAATAGTGAAAAATTTAATGAAATGGTGCAAGCTTTCATGGAATATGACCGGGGGAAACTGTGAAGAAGATGTGACTCTCGTGGCATTCAAATTTGTAGGATGTGTGGTACGCATTTCTTGACCATCTTTTAATGAAATTGATTTCGGTGATTATTGAATAAAATATAAAACTGTTACTGTTTTATGTTTTATGTTTTATGATCATCGAATAAAGGTGTCTAAGTTATATCCAAAAATTATATATTTGATCAACAAAAGAATATTTAATAGTACTTTGTATGTTTGAAATTTCTTTGAATTCTTGAGAGAACTTTGGATGATTGAAATTTCTTTGCCTATTGTTGATCAAACAAATTCATGTACGGGGTCAAATTTATTGTTAAATTGGATATTGATCATAAAACAGATTCATGCATTTTACCGGTGATGATCATGATTATGAAACAACAATAAAATAAATACATAGATATGTGTATATAAGTGGCAGGCCATTTGGCATAATTTGCATGCATTAATTTGAAGTAATAATCTGCAAATGGTTCCTATTTGGGTGTAATTAAAATAGGGTGTAATCTTCATTCGAAACATACAAATTTTGACTATCTCTTGTATTGAGTCAGTAAAGCAACCATTTCATTTTGCAACCAAATCTTTGTTAACGGTCCAACGAAAGTTGTTCATTGACTATACGCATGTTCTTGATCCTTATCATATTATGTTATTACCGTTGGTTTGTCAACGATATGATAGTTATGACGGTTGATAGTCGCAGTGGTTCAATTAGTGTCAACGGATATGAATTTGGCAGTTATTGGGAAAGGTTATAAGTACTTAAACAAATTCATGATGGATGTCAATTATAATTTTGGTCAGTAAACGATGGAAATTATATTAATTGTCATCATTGACAATTAAAAGGGTTGCAATGGTTGTATGAATTATACAAATGGTTGTAATGGTTGATGAATCCATTCATCATGTGCGTTAGTCAAATTTAATTTAACGGTCACTTTAATGCGAGTTCATGGGTAATCGACGTGAATAAATTAATTCACTTAACTGCCATGAAGGATGTATTAGACGTAAACATTGATCCAAATGTTTATGCATGTGACAATTGAAATTTGTTGGGTTAGTTGCAAGATAAAAGTCAACTATTTTATTATTATATGTGATATGTGATGCGATGCATGAGATGTCCATGTTGATAAAAGAAAGTTGTAATTACTTTCTTTGAATATTGACATGAAAATCTTTTATGGGTTGTTAATATTATGATTGTTGGTAAAACAGTAAATTGTTGACAATAATTGTTCGGAGATAAAAACGAGTGGTAATAATTCGTTAGTCAAGTCACAAGACAATATTATATGGTTGTAAAGTGACTAATTTGTTACCAATAAAATGACCATCGAGTATTTATTTATTGGTAAATAATGTCCACAAAATTTTGATAATCTATCAAATTGGTATAAGTTGGTGAAACTAATATGTTTTAATATGGAATGAGATTAGATGTTGCTTAATTGTTTTCAAATACATTGGTTTGCTTTGAAAATTGGTGGTATTTTGTATGTGATTACATCAAGGGACCAATAAAGCATTGTGTTGAAAAGATTAAACATGGTCTAGTATGATACATTGTGATGTGGCTTAAGTATTTTATACTAGTAAAAGTGAACCATGAATTATGGTTAATTTCACATTGTGAATCCTTAAAGCATATTAAGAATGTACTGAGATTACTTTTGATCAAGAAGATGATACATCTACAAGTTGTTCGATTTTACACTTGGTATAGATGATGTATCTTGGATCAAAAGATTGATGTTGAGATTATTGATGTTATAAACTTATTGTCATTACTTCTTGGTTTTGGAAGTGGATTGACTAAGGTATGTTAATAATAATAATCTTACCATCTAATGTAATGGTAATAATTGTGTACACAAGGATAATAGGGATACATTATCCAGGGTGTATAAATTATATGTTTACATTGATTACTTGTGGAAAGTGGGCATATATAAGGACTAATCAATCAATTGATTTGAGTACTCACGAGTATCTTATGATATAACTGAAGGGACCCGTCCTAATCCATCAGGACGAATACATTACATTTGGTTACATCGCGAGGTACTTGACCTCTATATGATACATTTTACAAACATTGCATTTGTTTTTAAAAGACAAACTTTCATCACATCGAAAGTTGACGGCATGCATACCATTTCATAATATATCCAACTATAATTGACTTAATAATAATCTTGATGAACTCAATGACTCAAATGCAACGTCTTTTGAAATATGCCATGAATGACTCAAAGTAATATCTCTAAAATGAGCAAATGCACTGCGAAAGATATCTTTCATACCTGAGAATAAACATGCTTTCAAGTGTCAACCAAAAAGTTGGTGAGTTCATTAGTTTATCATAAATAATCATTTCATAATTTTAATAGACCACAAGATTTCATATTTCCATTTCTCATAAACATACGTCCCATGCATAGAGACAAAAATCATTCATATGGTGAACACCTGGTAACCGACATTAACAAGATGCAGATAAGAATATCCCCTATCATTCCGGGAAATCCGTCGGACATGATATAAACAACATCGAAGTACTAAAGCATCCGGTACTTTGGATGGGGTTCGTTAGGCCCAATAGATCTATCTTTAGGATTCGCGTCAATTAGTAGATCGGTTTACTAATTCTTAGGTTACCAAGCAAAAGGCATATTCGGCTTCGATCATTCACCCATATAATGTAGTTTTAATTACTTGTGTCTATTTCGTAAAACATTTATAAAAAATTGCGCATGTATTCTCAGCCCCAAAATATAAAGGATAAAAAGGCAAATGAAACTCACAATACTGTATTTTGTAGTAAAAATACATAAGACGATACTGAACAATGCAGGGTTGGCCTTGGATTCACGAACCTATATCATTCATATATATATATTAAAACATATTCTTATAATCAAATAATTCTATTTATTATTATTAATAATGTATTTGTTATATTTAATAATTTATAAGTTTCATTATTTATTTATATATTTTCATTTTTTTATATATAGGAATTTAATATAGTTAAGTTATGTAATTTAAATATATTTGTGTATATGAAATCTTTATTTTATACTTATAACCTTATTAATATCCTTAAAACCTTCATTTTTCATAATCATAATAATTTTAATGATGTTGATAATACTAACAATAATAATGATATTGTTAAGAACGTTATTTATGTTAATACTAACAATAATATTAATATTAATAATTATAAAAATGATACTAATTCTATTATTAGTGATAATAATAATGATTTGTATCGTTTTCCTAATACTAGTAACAATGTTAATAGTAATCATGGTAATATTAGTAATACATATATTAATAACAATGTAAATTCTAAAATTTCCATAATAATACTTTTTATGATATTGATAAGGATAACAATAATACTAGTAACAATATTAATTATAATATATTAATAATAACAATAATCTTAATCATGATCATAATAATAATAATAATAATAATAATAATAATAATAATAATAATAATAATAATAATAATAATAATAATAATAATAATAATAATAATCACAATGATACATAACAATAATAGTAATAATATTAGTAATAATAATAAAAGTTATAAAAACTACCTTATAAAACGGATTTTAAAAATAATAGTCCACCGCAGGGTTCGAACCCGTGACCTCCTGATAACCCGTCAACGCTCAACACCACCCCTCCATGCTTATTTATCTGATATTACTTACCCTGAATTATTTATAACCCGTTTTTATTTGATCTTCTTCCTCACCCATTACAAACGAATCAAAGTCAAACCAAACTCACAAACTCGAATAAAAATTTGGATTTAGGACTGTAATTTAAACAGAATCGATAAACAAGTAATTAAATTAATCAAAACAAAAAAATAAATAAATAAAATAAAGAGCTGTAACGGAAAAAAATAACTATGAACAACTCGATTTTGATTTTTGAATTCAAGAACATTTTAGGTAAAACTTATAACATAAATTGTGTTTCAAATGATTCATAGAAACTTTTACAATCATTAATTTAACAGACGATATCAAAACGAGTTCGAATTTTAGCAAGAACAAAACTATTGACTTTTTAGAAATAAAGTTTGACTCGAAGATTCGCCATTAATAAGAGGAATTGAGTCGTGATATTTTGCAATTAGTTTGCATATTAGATTCCTAACAGAATGGTATTAATAGATTTTGAATTTTGTTTTAAAATCGAGCTGTTAAAAAAAATGGTGTAGACAGGGCGTCGAGCTGTATAATAAAGTTTTTCTGATAATATGAATTGATAAAATAAAAACAGAAGAAAATGATAATTGAGGATGAGTATGTGATATTGAATGAATGTGTCATATACTTGTTAAAGTCTTTGATTTATTGCTACCTGGTCGACAAAGTTATACCAAAAATAAGGAATTTGCAGAAAAAAGTAAAAAGCAACGATTGTGATAGATAACAGAATTGGATTCAGTATCTGTTTAATATCCATCGATTTACTTTTAACTGTAATTATAAATCAGATGCTGATTTTTATTGAATGATACACATTTTTTTTATATTTTTTTTATAAAATTAATAATTATTGATAAACTTAAATAATAATAACAATACAATTAATAATATTATAAATAATAAAAATACTAAAAATAATAATAGAAATAATAATAATATTAATTATTAGAGTAATGCTAATAGTAAAAATGATATCAATTTTAATGATATTTATTACTAATGTAAATAACAAGAATAAATATATTTAATTCTAATAAAGTTAATAATAATATTATTAATAATAATAATAACTTGTATTATTTTATAATAATAATCACAAGAATAACTATAGTAATAATAATTGTTAATGATAAAGTAATAATAATCTTATTATAACAACTATATTTTTTTTTTATATTTTAATTATGTAATATCATGTAATATATTATATAGTAACTTTTATTGATTCTTTATTATTTAATTTTATATATATTATGATATATATAATAATCATACATAGATCTCATATGTCTTTATATATAGATTCTTTTTAGATTGTTCATAATTATTTTGTATCTTATTTTACATGTCTAATTCTATTGTTTAAATTATATTTTATAATTTCAAATTACTACATATATTTACATTTACATATATATATATATATATATATATATATATATATATATATATATATATATATATATATATATATATATATATATATATATATATATATTTATATATATATATATATACATATTTATTTACAACCAATTGTTCGTGAATCTTCAGAAATGGTCAAAAGGGCAAATGCATTCATGTAACTGTTCCAAAGTTTTCGAGACTCAACATTACAGAATTTGCTTATCGTGTCGGAAACATATAAATATTAAGTTTAAATTTGGTCGGAAATTTCCGGGTCGTCACAGTACCTACCCGTTAAAGAATTTAGTCCCGAAATTTGAGTGAGGTGGTCATGACTAACAATAAAAATGTTTTCATGACGAATACGGGTTGATAAATAGAGTTTTATCATTATTTAGTAATATAGATAAAACAATTTGATTTTTGTGAAGAGTACGAGTGAAGTTATCACAAAAGAGTGAAATGTTGAAATAGAGGTCCGCTTTAGCTTTTGACGTAGTCAGGGTTGAATTTAGAAAATAAGGTTCGTGTTAACTTTTGACGTCGTCTTGGTTGAATTCCGGAATTCAAAGGATTTAAAGAAAATTTTCGAAATCTAAAAGATTTGTTTCTTCGGCGAATAAGAGAATTAAGATCTCTATAATTAAATACGGTGATTTGTCTCGGTTACTCGGTCTGATATTTCCATTATAAATTAAACTTTTTCCGTTCCATTATTTTCCACCACTCCCATTTTCTATACTTTAATTCATATTTCTAAATCATCAATCACTATGCTTCATCCAGTTTTAATTCTTGATATTTTTCTGACTTTCATATCAATCCTTCTCCTTTTTCATCTACCACCGGAGGAATCTCTCTACTTCTACTATGCTCTTGGGTTTATAGTGTTTTTAGTTCTCCCGAGTCTTTATATTGCTATACGCACTGATATCCACGGTTTGTAATTTTGGTGTTGTTGTTGGGCTTTGTATTTTGTCATATATATAGCGGAGCTTCATGCTCTTGTTTTCTCTTCCCGACTTTAAATCAAGCGAATAATGGTCCAGAATTCATAGGTATGAAATTCGAAATGAACATAGTCAATGTTCTAAGAAGGAAATTATAATAGCACGATCTTGATTTATCAAATTACCAGAATATCCTGGAAAAATAGATTTATCAAGAAGATATGTTCTTAATATGTTTGAAGATTATGTAGAATGTAGGAGTCGTGTAACATGGCACATGATGACATTATGGTCTGTGAATCATTATGTTTCATTAGAAACTCAGCATGACTTACTGTAATATAATCACGTTGATCAAGTGTCATTATATTATACTAACTCATGCATCAATTTCCAATACGACTTCAAAATCATTCATAATTCAAATTCGAATTTTTCAGAATTTTAGAAACTAAAACAGTTTCTTTTATGATGTAGTATAGATAGCACGAAGAGATAAATAATTTTGGACGAGAATATTTATGAAAATATCTTCAGAAATATCAAAGATATTTATTATGATATTTTGGAATTTTTAAGTTCGAAGGTTGATAAAGAAAAATTTTTCGCACAATTTTAACATGACTTCGGAGCAAGATATTCTCTAAAGATTTCATCAGATCCAGAATTATCTGGATTCTTTGAATATAGGGTATGATCCTTGTATTTGTCCTTGGTTTCCTTCGTGGTTAGCTCAATCCGTTTTCCAGTTCCAACTTTTCTGAGCTTTTCCAACGTACCCTTCTTTTCATCAAACTTCTGACTGTTACGGTCATTTACGGTTGTCTACAGTTTCTGCTACTTCATTCAATTTTTTTTTTCAATATTCAAAGTATTGATTTGTAGACTGAATACTCTTCAAAATTTCAGAATGGAAGATGATAATTCTATGAGATAAATGTTATATGTATACATATAACTTTTGATGTAGAAACGCTGCGAGATTCAAAATACTGATTGCTGATTTCCCGATACTTGATATGGAAATTCTCATTACAAGATGCCGATGAGTTCATGATAAGATTTCAATAGATAAATATAGTGATTTGTCAAAGAGATTTAAGCCAAGGAGCAACGAGGTTGCCGATACGTCTGCTGGTAATATGATCGAATATAAAAGGTTTCTCCGGTATCAAAAGGGTAATCGTATATATCAGGATTATAGTAAGGCTACTTCGAATGAAAAGTCAAAGTTGACTTGCTGGAGCTGTGACAAAATTGGCTACTTTGAAAAGGGATCGCAAAGTTATTTTTGCTAATAAATGCTAAAGGATCTGAAGTGGCTACATATTAAACTTTTACTCTGTTGCCGAGAGTTTCTCAGGTGCATAACTATATGCATAAATCTTTCCTTCTGTAGATGAAGTGCGGTTGATTCATCCTATCGATTGAGGTGTTTTCAAAAATCATGAAAGGTTTGAACGCATATTGTAATCGTCAAGATACAAATGAGGTTTAAGATGAAATCAAGTGGCAAACTTGAAGAATTGTTTAGTTTCATATGTTATAATCAATATTTTAATTCATTTTAATTGTCCAATGTTATTAGTCCAATGTCGGTAGTCCACAGTTAACAGTCCAATAATTCATATATAGTTTAATATATAATATTCAAATAAATTAATACGTATCGTGACCCGTGTACATGTCTCAGACTCGATCATAACTCAAAGTATATATATTATTATAGAATCAACCTCAACCCTGTATAGCTAACTCTCGCATTACTGCATATAGAGTGTCTATGGTTATTCCAAATAATATATATAGATGTGTCGATATGATATGTCAAAACCTTGTATACGTGTCCCGATATTTAAAGTTCGTAAAATAAATAACAAAAATTAAATGACGATAAATAAAATTGCGAGAATAAAAATTGCGATAAATAAATTGCGATAATTAAATTGCGATAATGTAATAGGAAATTAACAGTTAGCTAGGAACAGTTAGCTAGGATTTTGTTAGCGTGGATTCTTAACAAAATTTTCTCATGGTTAATTTGTTTGTTTCTAACAAATTTTATTTTTGTCCAATGTTTTCTTCATTGTGCCACTTGTTGGATTCTGATAGATCAAAATCCAAATATGAAATTGAATGAAAATGGTTATTCTGTGATGAACGGATTCGTATATCTGTTGATATAAGTAGGATAGTAAATGACTGTTGAATCAGATTCGAAGAATGTACAGTGTAACTTATTAATGTGAAATCTAAATATTCCTCGAGTATTACCTACCTGTTAAAATATTTTCACCATTAATAGTTTGTACGAAAGAATTTTTAATTACAATCTTTTAAAAAAATATATATACATATATATTTTCTTCAAATGTAATCATGGATTTAATGAGTCAATATGATATTAAACTCATTTGATTTACCGTTAGAACAAGAATATATAATCTCTAAAACATTAGAGATTACATAATCGCCATGTCGAACGAAGATAAATGATGTAGAACGATTCACAGATTGATGATTATGCTCGAGGTACATAATGAGATGTTGAGGTATGTGATGTTGAACTTGGGTTGTTGGTGGTACTGGTTATGCTGCTGGTGGTACTATTGGTGCCGGTGATGTTGTTGAAGCTGGTACATTTTGCACCGTGTTTTCCAAATTGATTACTCGAGCGTGAAGTTCGTTGAATTCTTCCATTACTACAGGATGATTGTCGGTCGGAACGAGCGGATGATTAAGGTTTAGAATTTTGGATAGAATATAATCGTGGCGAGATATTCGGGAAATGAGGGTTAAAATGGTGTTTCGGACTGGTTCGCCGGTAAATGTTACGGGTTCTTCGTCAAGAGGGCAATTTGGTTGGTGGAAAGAATCGCCTTCTTCGCGTCTCCATTGGTTAAGTCGACTACGAACCCATCAGATGAATTGGTTGATTCATTCTGGTGACACTGCTTTCGGAGCTTAGGTGAATATCCATGTCGGAATAGGTGTCGGAATAACTATCGGAATAGTTATCGGAATCTGAGGGACTCGAACTAGCGATTCATCTCGTATGATTAGATGAAAGATTTTCGATAAGAAATAGATTATAGGATGTAGATTAGTACCCTGCAATACTTAATTTACATATGCATATATAATACTAAAATCCCATAAGTTATGGAGGAATCTACGGAAGCTGTCAGGAAACGGTAACAATAACAGATACGCTAAGATATGAATTTATCTATACACTGTCTATGCAATAGAGGCAGTAAGACGTGTCTATACTTTAAGGATGATAAGCAAATAATTTCCGACACTAAATGATAAGCAAAACTTTTGACATGCAGACACGGTCGAAGTCCAGACTCACTGATGCATCTAAATAACTATCAGTTAGACAAACTAATGCATGACCTGGTTCGCTAATGTGACAACCCGAAAATTTCCAACCAAATTTAAACTTTAATCTTTATATGTTTCCGACACGATAAGCAATATTTGTTAAGTTAAATTTCAAGAATTTTAAACTATGTTCATACATTCATTCAACCTCGACCAAGTTCCAACGATTCACGAACTATTAAACGAATATGATTATATATGTATATGTGTATATATATATTATAACTTGAAACGTAAACAAAATATTAGATTAAATACTTTATATGATTGTATCTGTTTCAAAATGTTTATCAATGGAATTAGAAGATAAGATCAAATGATTGAATTATCAGATATATTGAATTATGATTACAAGTCTCTGTTGAAAGGCCCACGTTGATTTGAGAAATCTTTCCATTTTAACAATATTCGGAAAATGGTAAAGTGATTTATATATAAGAACAAATTGTCAATCATTGAGAACTAGACAAAGGATAGTGGAAGATTGAATCTCATAAAGATTCGATTGATCTATTTAGTTTCAAACGTACAAAAACGTTTTTAGTTTAAAAAGAACTTTATTATTAAAACGTATATAACTTTTATAAATATCTAGAACCACTTTTGACAACTCATTACTTAACTAGTATGATAAAGATAACGATATTTATATTTTTTTTATTAAATATATATAACGATATAAATTAATATTATATATATTTATACGCGTATTATACGTACATAGTTTTATACTTTTACTATACTTAAACTTTACCTTTACTTTATTTTTACTTTACTTTAACTTTAATAATTCACTTTAATAATTCATACTTTAATAATTCACTTTAATAATTCATACTTTAATAATTCACTTTAATAATTCATACTTTAATAATTCACTTTAATAATTCATACTTTAATAATTCACTTTAATAATTCAAAAATCTATTATAAATAGAATTCAATAGGTTTCATTATTTCATAGAAACTTGAAAATATTTTTCTCTAAGCTCTCTCAATCGATTTACATATATATATTTACTCCGTATTATTTCAAGATATTATTAGTATACATAAAATATTACGACGGAGTGCTGTCTGAGTGATTTCGAAATTGTTTTTCGAGTGGGATAGGATTAAGGAAATTATGGGTTATAGCTATGGAGGTGATTGAGTATGGTTCATGGGTATGCTCGTGAGGTCAATATAGTGTTTATCATTTCCGTTGCGTCTACGTACCTTTCCTGCAATATTGAATCTTAATATTGATACGTGAGTACTCACAATTTAACTTTTACATACTAATAGTGTATCCCTGACTAGTGCTCGAGTATTTAGGATTATGCATGCTTGTACTTTTGATATTGCCCTTAGATAGGTTAGGTTGAATCTTGAATTAGTTACACTTGCGGTTGAGATAAGGTATAAGATATGCATGTCCTTGGAAAGCTAGCGAAAAATTAAGAACTTTTCCTTTAGATATCGAATGGTTTCGATGAACGGATTAGAAGTTACAATCAATTGAATTTTCGATATTTTTATTAAAAATGATTATTATTATTATTGTCGTTTTTATCGTCGTTCTAGTTTTATCTTATTATTATCATTATTATTATCTTTATCAATAAAAGGGATTTATCATTAAAATTGTTATTTTTTTTATTATTACTATCGTTATTATCGTTAAAGTTATAATTAGTATTATTATTATTATTATCCAATTATTATTATTATTATTATTATTATTATTATTATTATTATTATTATTATTATTATCATTATTAATATATATATCATTATTTAAAAATGGTTATTGTTATTGTTATTATTATTATTACTATATTATCATTAAGATAATTATTAGTATTATCGTTAATAATGTTATAGTAACTATCATTTTGAATATTAGTGTAATTAAAACAAATATTTGTAACACCTAATTATTTTGATTACTATTATTATCATTATTATGAACACGATATAAAAGACAATTAAAAGCTATTAAATGAAACGATTAGGAAATAATGAGTAAGAGTATCATGATGAAATTAAAATATTATAAGATATTGATTTAGATAAAATTATCGTTCTTATTATTTTTATCATTACTATTATTATTAAAAGTATCGTTAGTATTAAAACTATCATTTTAACAAAAATTATCATTTTAATAGAAATGTCATTGTTACTATAAAATATCATTATTATTATTATTTTAAATAGAATTATTATTTTAAAGATAATATTAAAAATTATCGTAATTATTAAAGTTATCATAATTAGAATTATCGTTTTATCATAATCTCATCCTTGTAATTATAAATATTGATATTTTTATAATAATAATTATTATTACAAAATAATACAATTTTTACTTACTATCATTATAGATATTATTTTATCAAATAAATATGTGATACAAACATATTTTACTACGTCTAATAACTTACTTTAATAATACCTATCATATTATCTTTATGATATTAAATGAACCCTATAAATTTTATTACTTAATATATATAAAAGTATATTTTATTATATAAATTTAATATAAAATTTTATTTATTAATAAATAAATTATATTATTTACTCTAATAAATCTTTTAAAAATATTTAAAAATATAAAACGACGATATTTAAACTATATATTAATCATGTATAGATTTTTGGAAATTATTTTGAGTCAAATTTACTTTTGTTGACTTTTGCATATTAGTCTCGAGCATTAGGATTGTGGTACACTATGACTTGACCTAATTTGTTAGACAAATATTGACCAACACATAAATATATATAATTAATTTAGGTTCGTGAATCCGAGGCCAACCTTGCACTTGTTCAATGACGTTATATGTATTTTTACTACGAAATACAGTATGGGGAGTTTCATTTGCCTTTTTACCCTTTATATTTTTGGGACTGAGAATACATGCGCTTTTATAAATGTTTGACGAAATAGACACAAGTAATTGAAACTACATTCTATGGTTGAATTATCGAAATCGAATATGGCCCTTTTTATTAAAGTCTGGTAATCTAAGAATTAGGGAACATACACCCTAATTGACGCGAATCCTAAAGATAGATCTATCGGGCCTAACAAACCCCATCCAAAGTACCGGATGCTTTAGTACTTTGAAATTTATATCATGTCCGAAGGAGGATCCCGGAATGATAGGGGATATTCTTATATGTATCTAGTTAATGTCGGTTACCAGGTGTTCACCATATGAATGATTATTTTTGTCTCTATACATGGGACGTATATTTATGAGAACTGGAAATGAAATTCTTGTGGTCTATTAAAATGATAGAAATAAATGATTGTGATAAACTAATGAACTCACCAACCTTTTGGTTGACACTTTAAAGCATGTTTATTCTCAGGTGTTAAAGAAATCTTCCGCTGTGCATTTGCTCATTTTAAAGATATTACTTGGAGTCTTTCATAGCATATTTCGAAGAACGTTGCATTCGAGTCATTGAGTTTATCAAAGAGTATTATTAAATCAATTTATAGTTGGATAGTGGATATTATGAAATGGTATGCATGCCTGTCAATTTTCGATGTAAAGAAAGTTTGTCTTTTAAAAACGAATGCAATGTTTGTAAAATGTATCATATAGAGGTCAAATACCTCGCAATGTAATCAACTATTGTGAATCGTTTATAATGTATATGAACGGGTCCTTTCAGCTAAGACCACCGCTCTGATACCAACTGAAGGGACCCGTCCTAATCCATCAGAACGAATACATTACATTTGGTTACATCGCGAGGTACTTAACCTCTATATGATACATTTTACAAACATTGCATTCGTTTTTAAAAGACAAACTTTCATCACTGATAATGCTAAAAACGAACATATATTTCATAGCATTATTCCTCAAGAAAGACAAGCTTTTAGTTGCAATTGTTCTATTTACAAGTGATATTCGTTTAAATAATAAAAGGTGAAGACAGAAGACAGATTCGACGATTTGAAGACGCAAACGACCAAAAAGCTCAAAAGAACAAAAGACAATCAAAAAGGTTCCAATTATTGATAAGAAACGTCTCGAAATCACAAGAGTACAAGATTCAAAACGCAAAGTACAAGATATTAAATTGTACGCGAGGACGTTCGAAAATCCGGAACCGGGACCAGAGTCAACTCTTAACGCTCGACGCAACGGACTAAAAATTACAAGTTAACTATGTATATAAATATAATATAATATATAATTAATTATATTAATTATATATATATTATATATATATATATATTAAAAACCGTCGGCAGCAAGAAACTCCAAGGGTGTGAGCTGTAAATACATCTCCGCGACTCGCGGAGTTTTAAGGGCATTTTGCCGCGAGTCGCGGAGCCCCAATTTTCAACTCTGGCTATAAAGCCAACCGAATTCTGATCAAATTTCATCATCTTTTTTCTTCTCATTCATACGAGTAATATATATATATATATAATTTATATTTTAATTTTAATTTTAATTTTAAATCCTAATAATAAGGGTATGTTAGCGAATGTTGTAAGGGTGTAAGTCGAAATTCTGTCCGTGTAACGCTACGCTATTTTTAATCATTGTAAGTTATGTTCAACCTTTTTATATTAATGTCTCGTAGCTAAGTTATTATTATGCTTATTTAAAACGAAGTAATCATGATGTTGGGCTAATTACTAAAATTGGGTAATTGGGCTTTGTACCATAATTGGGGTTTGGACAAAAGAACGACACTTGTGGAAACTAGACTATGGGCTATTAATGGGCTTTATATTTGTTTAACTAAATGAAAGTTTGTTAATGTTAATATAAAGATTTACAATTGGGCGTCCCTATAAATTACCATATACACTCGATCGGACACGATGGGCGGGGTATTTATATGTACGAATAATCGTTCATTTAACCGGACACGGGAATGGATTAATAGCCACTAGAATAATTAAAACAGGGGTGAAATTACATTCAAGGGTAATTGGTGTAATTGTTAACAAAGTAGTAAAACCTTGGTTTACACGCAGTCGATAACCTGGTGTATTCATTAAACAAAGTATTAAAACCTTGTTACAATTCGAATCCCCAATTAGTTGGAATATTTAACTTCGGGTATAAGGATAATTTGACGAGGACACTCGCACTTTATATTTATGACTGATGGACTGTTATGGACAAAAAAACCAGACGGACATATTGAATAATTCAGGACAAAGGACAATTAACCCATGGGCATAAAACAAAAATCAACACGTCAAACATCATGATTACGGAAGTTTAAATAAGCATAATTCTTTTATTTCATATTTAATTTCCTTTATTTTATATTTAATTGCACTTCTAATTATCGCACTTTTATTATTTGTTATTTAATCGCACTTTTAATTATCGTACTTTTTAATTATCGCAATTTTATTTTATCGCATTTTTATTATTCGCAATTTCATTATCGTTATTTACTTTACGCTTTAATTTAAAGTCTTGTATTTATTTTATATTTTACATTAGGTTTTAACTGCGACTAAAGTTTTAAAATCGACAAACCGGTCATTAAACGGTAAAAACCCCCCTTTATAATAATAATATTACTTATATATATATTTTTATTTTTATAAAAGTAAACTAATATAGCGTTGAGCTTTGTTTAAAGATTTCCCTGTGGAACGAACCGGACTTACTAAAAACTACACTACTGTACGATTAGGTACACTGCCTATAAGTGTTGTAGCAAGGTTTAAGTATATCCATTCTATAAATAAATAAATATCTTGTGTAAAATTGTATCGTATTTAATAGTATTTCCTAGTAAAATATAAACTATTTTATATACACCTCGCTTTCACATCAAGTATTTTTGGCGCCGCTGCCGGGGAACACTCTTAAAAGCCGGAAGCGCAACGCTAATATAAAAAAAAAAAAAAAAAGATTTTTAGTTACTTTTATTAAAAGTCGTTTTTGTAAAAATACGTTTTAAATATTCGAAAATATAAAAAGAAAAACAAAAATATTAGTATTTATAAGATTTTGTTAAATATTTAAGTTTTATAAGTTTCTTTATTTCTATTTTAGTTTATAAAAATATAAGTTTTATTTTAAAACCTTTTATTTATTTAAAAAAACAGAAAACATAAAATAAAAAATAAAAAAAAATAAAGAAAACGCGTAAAAACTCAACCCTGTCAGCTGTATTTCTGAACCCCGCGACTCGCGGGGTTTTCTTCTTTAATTGCCGCGACTCGCGGAGGGTTTCTGACAGGCGACAGGAAGCCCTAAAACTGCATTAATTACGGTTATTATTAATTAATTATTATTAAAACCTAATTATTATTATTATTATTATTATTAGTTTTAAGTTTTATTTTTACTTTTTATTTATTAATGTATTTAGTATAAATTAGTTTAATAAAATTGTAAAATTTGTAGTTTTATTAAATAAATAATATAAAAATAATATTTTTATAAAAATTGTACTTTTTACAACTTTTTGTATATTTTTATATTTTGTACCTTTTTAATCGTTGTAGCGTAATATTTGTATTTTTTTAGCTCATTTTTAATTTTAAACTTAGTTTTTGCTATAGTTATTTTTACTCCTAGATTTTTAGGCTTTGCCATAGAATTCCTTAAGTGCTTTTTCTTTAGATTAAGATTTAAGTGCTTTAGAATTTTGCGACACCTTTTTAAGTTTTAGTTTCTTTTTAAGTTATTTCCATTTGGGATTTAGTTTTTCCTGTAAGCTTTAATATTTTTAGACCTTTTACTATGTATCAATTATCATTCCAATTAATAATTTCAATTTACGATTATAATTTTAAGTTAGTTGTAGTAATAAGGTTAGGTTAGTTAAGTATTTTTAAGTTTTTATAAGTTTCTTTTATTTTTCCGTCACCTTTTATTTTTTTCAACCATTTTTCCTTTTTCGACCTTTTTCGACGAACTCTTTTTCTCTCTTATTTCTCGCTATTCTAGTTTTAGGACTTAGAATTTTTTTTTTCTACTTCTTATCTAAATTTTCTTAAAATTACGAAAATTTATTTTAAGTGGTTAAATTAATAGACATCAAAATTTTCTGGTTCGTAGTAATAGTTGGATTTGTACGTGGACCGGGTTATTGGAGCCAAACAGTCCTCAATTATATTGAGACCAAACGAATCCTGCCCCTCTGCTGCATCTTTTGGCTATTCGAAACGTGGGCAAAATCAGAAAAGTCTATTGATTGGATAATTTATTATAATTTTTCTTTCCTTTTTAAAACTAATAGGATATTCAGTGAATGCACCGAGCAAGACGTTCATCACCTTTTGTACGTTCACCACCTGTAACTCGATCAAGACATCGTTTAACAAATATAACCGCCGTTGATTTTTCTTTAGAATCGTCATCCAGTCGACCAAGTACTTCAGTTCAAATTACCGATAATCCATTTTTTGAACCCGACCTCACAATTGAGAATCCAGAGAATATTCAGGAACGGTTCATAGATCCTGAACCATTAAACTTTCCTCCGGAACCACCAATCAATCAAACAGAGATTGTTGAGGAACGAACCATTAAATCAGAATCATCTAGTGATACCGATTCAACAGATTCAATTATGGAGAATCTGGAACCTTTAAGTATGGAAGACCGAATGAGAGCTAAACGCACTGGCCAAGGTCACGCAATTACTCATCCAGACATTAATGCGCCAGATTATGAAATCAAAGGACAAATTCTACACATGGTAACTAATCAATGCCAATTTAGTGGTGCGCCGAAGGAAGATCCAAATGAACATCTACGTACCTTTAATAGGATCTGCACACTATTTAAAATCCGAGAAGTGGAGGATGAACAGATATATCTCATGTTATTTCCCTGGACTTTAAAGGGAGAAGCCAAAGATTGGTTGGAATCGTTACCTGAAGGAGCGATTGATACATGGGACGTTTTAATTGACAAATTTCTTAAACAATTTTTTCCTGCATCTAAAGCCGTAAGACTTCAAGCAGAAATTGTTACGTTCACACAGAAGCCAAATGAAACTCTATATGAGGCATGGACAAGATATGGAAAGTTATTAAGAGGATGTCCGCAACATGGTTTAGACACCTGTCAAATAGTACAAATATTCTACCGAGGATGCGACATCACTACAAGAAAAGACATAGATATAGCAGCTGGTGGTTCTATTATGAAAAAAACCGAAACTGATGCTTACAAAATTATTGATAATACTGCTTCCCACTCACATGAGTGGCACCAAGAAAAAGATATCATTAGATCATCTAAAGCAGCTAGAGCCGATTCTAGCCATGACTTAGATTCCATTTCCGCAAAGATAGATGCTTTCGAGAGACGAATGGAAAAGATGACTAAGGATATTCACTCAATACGAATTAGTTGTGAGCAGTGTGGAGGACCACATTTGACAAAAGATTGTCTCAGTATTGAATTAACAATGGAACAAAGAGAGAATATTTCATACATAAATCAAAGGCCTGGAAATAATTATCAGAATAATTATCAACCGCCAAGACCGATTTACAATCAAAACCAGAATTATAACCGAAATATTCCATACAACAACCAACAAGGTCCTAGCAATCAACAAGTATCCAATAATACTTACAATCAGCAAAGACCAAATTTTCAAAACAAACCACCACAACAAACCGATGATAAAAAGCCGAATTTAGAAGATATGATGACGAAGCTAGTTGAAACTCAAACGCAGTTTTTCACATCTCAAAAATAAACAAATGAACAAAATGCTCAAGCATTTAGAAATAAACAAGCTTCTATTCAAAATCTGGAACAAGAAGTAAGTAACCTAGCAAGGTTAATAGGTGAAAGAAAACCGGGAAGTCTACCTAGTGATACAAACGCTAACCCCCGGAATGAAACAGCTAAAGCTATTACCACAAGAAGTGGTACAACACTTAAACCACCTGAAATACCTGTAACTTCTGATGAAACTATTCCTACTCCACAAGAACCACAACCTGATCAAGATAAGGAAAAAGAACCGGTAAAGGTTAATGAAGATAACACAGTTAAGGATAAACCTTATGTTAAACCATACCAACCACCACTTCCTTACCCGAGTAAAATGAAGAAAGAAAAACTTGAAGCCGAGCAATCCAAATTCTTGGATATGTTTAAACAGATAAATGTAAATCTTCCTTTCATTGATGTGATTTCAGGAATGCCAAGATATGCTAAATTCTTGAAAGATCTAATCACGAATAGAAAGAAAATGGAAGAACTCTCGGCTGTTACTATGAATGCTAATTGTTCAGCAGTGCTGTTGAATAAGATACCAGAAAAATTATCTGATCCAGGAAGTTTCACAATTCCATGTTTTCTGGGTAGTCTTAGTTCAATAGAAGCATTGGCAGACTTAGGTGCTAGTATAAATCTAATGCCGTATTCACTATACGCTAAACTAGACCTTGGAGAATTGAAACCAACCAGAATAAGCATACAACTAGCCGATAGATCAATAAAATATCCTAGAGGGATAATGGAGAACATGCTAGTTAAAGTTGGTACTTTAGTATTTCCAGTAGATTTTGTTGTTTTGGATATGGAAGAAGATTCTCAAGTTCCTCTCATATTAGGAAGACCATTCTTAAACACGGCTAAAGCAATGATAGACGTGTTCGGTAAGAAACTGACCCTAAGTATAGAGGATGAGAGTGTTACCTTTTCAGTGGATAGAGCAATGCAACAACCACAATCTGCAGATGATACATGTTATTATATTCAAACTATAGATGCACATGCAGAATTATTAGAAGAATTTCCAGAATTACAAGGAACAGGAGAATGTTCTTTAGGAGAAGGTAATGAACCAATTGATGAAGCTGAAATGTTAGCTACACTTATAGCTAATGGATATGAACCAACAACAGAAGAAATTCAAATGCTAAAAGAAGAAGACAGATATCGATACAAATCATCGATAGAAGAACCTCCGAAATTAGAATTAAAGCCACTTCCAAACCATTTGGAATACGCTTATTTACATGGTGAATCTGAATTACCTGTAATAATATCGTCTTCTCTTACTGAAAATGAGAAATCACAACTCATTTCTGTGTTGAAAGCTCATAAACCAGCCATTGCATGGAAGATTCATGATATTAAAGGAATAAGTCCTTCGTATTGCACACATAAAATCCTTATGGAAGAAGGTCATAAAACGTATGTGCAACGCCAACGAAGACTAAATCCTAATATGCAAGATGTAGTTAAGAAAGAGATTATTAAGCTGCTAGATGCAGGTTTGATATATCCAATTTCTGATAGTCCATGGGTAAGCCCAGTTCAATGCGTACCTAAGAAGGGTGGCATGACTGTCATCACAAATGAGAAAAATGAGCTTATTCCTACTAGAACTGTAACAGGATGGCGTGTATGTATTGATTATAGAAAATTAAATGACGCCACCAGAAAAGATCACTTTCCCTTACCTTTCATTGATCAAATGTTGGAAAGATTAGCCGGAAATAGTTACTATTGTTTTCTAGATGGATTTTCCGGATATTTTCAAATTCCAATAGCACCCGAGGACCAAGAGAAAACCACATTCACGTGCCCTTATGGTACTTTTGCTTACAAACGCATGCCATTTGGACTTTGCAACGCCCCTGCAACCTTTCAAAGGTGCATGATGGCGATTTTTCACGACATGATAGAAGAATGCATGGAAGTATTCATGGATGACTTTTCAGTCTTCGGTGATACATTTAAATCATGTCTAGTTAATCTGGAACGAATGCTAATTAGATGCGAAAAATCAAATCTAGTACTTAATTGGGAGAAATGCCATTTCATGGTTAAAGAAGGCATTGTTCTTGGACATAAAATTTCAAAAGAAGGAATTGAAGTGGATAGAGCTAAAGTAGATGTAATTGCTAAACTTCCACATCCCACCAATGTTAGAGGAGTTAGGAGTTTTCTAGGGCATGCCGGTTTTTACCGACGTTTCATAAAAGATTTTTCTAAAATTGCCACTCCTATGAATAAACTCCTAGAAAAGGATGCGCCATTCATCTTTTCAGATGAATGTATCAAATCTTTTAATATTCTTAAAGAAAAACTCACTAATGCACCGATCATGATAACACCAAATTGGAATCTACCATTTGAATTAATGTGCGATGCAAGTGATTTTGCAATGGGAGCCGTTTTAGGACAAAGGATTGAAAAACGATTTCAACCTATATATTATGCTAGTAAGACGTTACAAGGAGCACAAACGAACTATACAACTACTGAAAAAGAACTCCTTGCTATTGTCTTTGCTTTTGACAAATTTCGATCATATCTCGTTCTAGCAAAAACGGTGGTCTATACCGACCATTCTGTTCTTAGATACCTATTTTCAAAACAAGATGCTAAACCAAGATTAATCCGTTGGATCTTACTCTTACAAGAGTTTGATATTGAAATCCGAGATAAAAGAGGAGCAGAAAATCTCGCCGCTGATCATCTTTCTCGTCTTGAAAATCCCGAATTAGAAGTTCTGAATGAATCGGCCATACAAGACAACTTTCCTGATGAATATCTATTGAAGATAGATTATAAAGAAATCCCATGGTTTGCAGACTATGCAAACTACTTAGTTTGTGGATTCCTTGAAAAAGGATTATCGTACCAAAGACGAAAGAAATTCTTCAGTGATATAAAACACTATTTCTGGGAAGATCCACATCTGTTTAAAAGTTGTCCCGATGGAATAATACGCCGATGTGTATTTGGAGATGAAGCTAGTAAAATTTTAAACCATTGTCACACAGGACCAACAGGAGGGCATTATGGGCCTCAACTAACAGCAAGAAAAGTTTATGAAGCTGGATTCTATTGGCCTACAATTTACAAAGACGCACACCTTCTTTGCAAATCCTGTGATGCATGTCAAAGGGCCGGAAAAATAAGTCAACGTGATGAAATGCCACAAAATGTCATCCAAGTATGTGAAGTATTTGACATTTGGGGTATTGACTTTATGGGTCCATTTCCAAAATCTCATAATAATCTATATATACTCGTAGCCATTGATTATGTATCTAAATGGGCGGAAGCACAAGCTCTCCCAACTAACGATGCACGAGTTGTAGTCAACTTTTTAAAACGTCTTTTTGCAAGGTTTGGAACACCGAAAGCTTTAATAAGTGATCGGGGTACTCATTTCTGTAATAATCAACTTGAGAAAGTTCTTAAAAGATATGGAGTAACTCATAAAATCTCCACCGCATATCATCCACAAACAAGTGGACAAGTTGAAAATACCAACCGAGCCTTAAAACGTATTCTAGAGAAAACCGTAGGATCAAATCCGAAGGAATGGTCCATTAAATTGGAGGATGCACTCTGGGCTTTTAGAACAGCCTACAAAACTCCAATTGGAACCACACCTTTTAGACTTGTTTATGGAAAAGCATGTCATCTTCCAGTAGAAATTGAACACAAAGCATTTTGGGCTTTGAAGACATGTAATCTTGATTTACATGAAGCCGGACGTCTACGATTAAGTCAACTAAACGAATTAGAAGAATTAAGACATGAAGCATACGAAAATTCGTTAATCTATAAAGAAAGAACGAAGAAATGGCATGATAAAAGAATCAGAAGTTCAAAAGAATTTAAAGAAGGAGACAGAGTTCTTCTTTTCAATTCACGATTCAAGCTATTTCCTGGAAAATTGAAATCAAGATGGTCTGGACCATTCATAGTCAAAAGAGTTTTCCCATACGGAACGATAGAATTGATAAATTCAAATGGGATTGAATTTAAAGTTAATGGTCACAGAGTTAAACATTACATACATGGTCCGATGGAAGTCGACAACGAAGTTAATCACAATTTCGACACCACAGCTAACTAAGTGTGGGGAGAATCAAGTCTTTAAAGGATAATATGTATTTCTGTTAGAATTAGATTGTCTGTTTTCGTGTAGTTCTCGAAAATGGAACACGTATGGTCTTTCCCTAGCAGACCCTAAAGAACTAGTCTTCTCCCCCCATTCTGAATTTTTATTTTTTTTAGGTTTTTACAAAATGAAGACTGCCTGTGAACTAAACCATGGTCTAATGCTACACGCTTTGATCACTAAAAGAAATAATGACATACTACCGAGTGAATTAGTATCAGTAATCAGAGAAAGAATGGACGGAGTTAGAAAAGGATCCAGATGCGAAGATAATAAGTTACAATTTGGTAAAGGAAAATCAAAATCCGCAGCGAAAAGAAGAGCACGACACCTAGAACGATGTCACAAATGCGGAAAATGGTCACATGGAGGTAAATGTTCAAATAATCAAACCTATTCAAATACCGAATTTGTTACTTTATGCAGAGACGGACCGTTCATATGTTTAGAAGAAAAGACAATGAATGCTCGAGGTTACGCCTATGCAGCCATGGAAAACCAATTAAACCGACTATCTTATGAATATAATAGATCATATAACTAAGAAATCTATTTCACAGGTATGTCTGTACAGTTTTTATTTTTATTTATTTTTAACCTTTTGATAATAAACGCTAATTTGTTCGCTAAAAAGTATTAAATTGGTATTAAATAAAATTAGGTTTGGCGACCGAAATTATTGATATCATTCAAAAATTTATTACATCACTGCGAAATTTAACGTTTATTCTTAAGGTATAAATATCTTTAATCAATCAACCCAAAATATTTCAAAAATTCGTCATGAGTTAAATTAGGTCTTGGAACCGAAATTACTTTACCGAAAAGAGGGGCGCATATTTTTGATAATATTTGATTGATTAAAGTGGGATAAAAAGACAAAAAGATTTTTAATTTTATTTTTACCATATTTTTAAAATTAATATTTAAATCTTAAATTAATATTGTAAACTTTGTAAAAACAATATTTTTAAAATTGTAAATATTTGAAAAATTAATATAAGTTTGGTGTGAATTTATAATATGAATTTTTAAATTAAGTTTGGTGTGAAATATTAATTTTTAATTTTGAATTTTATATTCAAGTTGTGTGAATTTAAAAACAAAAATTTACTTTATCTCATTAAGTTAAGAATATGATTTTTAAAATTCGTCGTAAGTTGAAGACTAGGTCTTTGAACCGAAATTGCTTTACCCGAGGGAGGGACGAGAACTTTTATTATCATTATTTTTAATCTTATTGATTTAAAGTATGCCAAAAACATTGAAAAAACCCAAAAATCTTAGCTTTTAAAACAATCGCTACAAAAAGACAAATTTTAAAATTTTGTCGAAGGACGGACTAGGACATCGATCCGAAACGACCTCGTCCTAAATAACAAGGGAAACAAAATTTTAAAATTAATTACTAAATTGTTTTAAGAAGTTAATGATTATAAAAAAAAAAAAAAAAAAAAATACCAAACTCCGCGACTCGCGGAGTTTGGAGCCTAAATCTCCGCGAGTCGCGGAGAGACCGGATTACAGAAAAAAAAATAAGAGCTGCAAACGATCAGTATCATTTTCACACAAATCACCCTCAATAATTTAAATTGTTACTGATTTCTTGCAAATGAGGGCATTGCAAGATCTTAAGTGTGGGAAGGGGTTAAATTCTTTCGGATTTTAAAAATTTTTACTTTATACACTTGGTTACCATTAAAAATACTAGTAAAGCAGTAGTTGTATTAGAATCTAGTGCTCTCTGATAAAAAAGAACAGCCCTAGTCTTATATACTGACTACCCAAATCTAGTAAAATTTTTCAATTAAATGAATTCAAATCATGTTTATACATATTTATGAACGATAAAACTAGGTTTTAACACCGAAATTATTGTTACCTCGGAAAGGACATAAATTGAGAAACAAACTAAAATGTTAAAATTCATTTAAAATGGAATAGAGAACGATAAAAAGGAAAATAAAAGCCAAGTGTGGGAAAATTTACCAAGTTATTTTAAATATATGTCACATATATCTGTAACAAATAACTGAAAATACTTTTGCTTTGGACTAAACTAAACTGTTTTACCCGATGAAAGAAAAGAAGAGATGGATCTACACGATGAATCAATTCCATCATTAAAAGGAAGTAAAGTCTTCCGAAAAAGACACGCGCTTCTTGATTTAGGTCATGAAGTTGTCGTTCAGACCAGCTGTAGGTTGACGAAAAATCTAGAAAAGTCATCACTAAAATCAGCAGGAAATCCACGGACCTCAGCATTAAACAGGGTTGCCAAGTGGTCAGATTTATCCTAACCATGAGAAGGATTTATCTCGTACAATGGGGGGGCACCATGCAAATTAGCTGGATAAGACTAATGAATCAGATCCCCAGAAAGGATAATCTCCTTAAAGATTAAAAATCAGCTTTTAAGACTGATATTACTCAATCCTAGAGATTGACCTTAAAGATTGAGAATTCAAACTCATGGAATTCAATGATATCTAAACTCGAGCTTAAACGAGAAAATATTTTGATCAAAATTACAAACCGATTTGTTTTCTGAAAACCCTATTTTCAATGCGTTCATTACCATTGAACGTAAAATCCTAGGAATTCACCTGGAATTCATTAGGTCACCTGAACTAAATCGGGTGTCAACCGTAAGAACGGTGGTTGCATAGCATGGTCAAAGACAGGACCTTGTGCCAGACCGAAAAATTATAAGGGTGAGCTTTACTATTGCTCCTACCAAGGATAGTAATTGCGTCCGACACGTTATAGACCATAATCAAAAGCATGTCACGGGACATTGCCTTAAACAGTTGCTTGTTCAACGCTTTCCTTTACAACCGGACGGTAGTTTGCCGAAAGGTAATATACGGGACAAGTAAACTGGACGTGTTGCTTTCCAAATACAAGGTTAGCAAGTGGGTGACACAAAACCGCAAGTTTTGAGCTAAAATTTTCAAATCTGAAACCCACCAAACCCAAAAAAAAAATATTTTGCAAACACCGGTAAAGGGTTATTCCGGAAAACTAATCTAGGGTAAAAAACTAGATTTCAAAAGATCAAATGTTTTCATAAAGATCCAATTTCCTTAATGGATCTAAATTTTTATAGTCATGTGGGACTGTAAACCATATCGTTACTACCATTGTTTATACCGCCGTATAGAAATCACTGATGTACAAAGTGTGAAGAATAAAGAAGTGATTCTAGTATTTCAAGACAATATTGCTTGAGGACAAGCAACGCTCAAGTGTGGGAATATTTGATAATGCTAAAAACGAACATATATTTCATAGCATTATTCCTCAAGAAAGACAAGCTTTTAGTTGCAATTGTTCTATTTACAAGTGATATTCGTTTAAATAATAAAAGGTGAAGACAGAAGACAGATTCGACGATTTGAAGACGCAAACGACCAAAAAGCTCAAAAGAACAAAAGACAATCAAAAAGGTTCCAATTATTGATAAGAAACGTCTCGAAATCACAAGAGTACAAGATTCAAAACGCAAAGTACAAGATATTAAATTGTACGCGAGGACGTTCGAAAATCCGGAACCGGGACCAGAGTCAACTCTTAACGCTCGACGCAACGGACTAAAAATTACAAGTTAACTATGTATATAAATATAATATAATATATAATTAATTATATTAATTATATATATATTATATATATATATTAAAAACCGTCGGCAGCAAGAAACTCCAAGGGTGTGAGCTGTAAATACATCTCCGCGACTCGCGGAGTTTTAAGGGCATTTTGCCGCGAGTCGCGGAGCCCCAATTTTCAACTCTGGCTATAAAGCCAACCGAATTCTGATCAAATTTCATCATCTTTTTTCTTCTCATTCATACGAGTAATATATATATATATAATTTATATTTTAATTTTAATTTTAATTTTAAATCCTAATAATAAGGGTATGTTAGCGAATGTTGTAAGGGTGTAAGTCGAAATTCTGTCCGTGTAACGCTACGCTATTTTTAATCATTGTAAGTTATGTTCAACCTTTTTATATTAATGTCTCGTAGCTAAGTTATTATTATGCTTATTTAAAACGAAGTAATCATGATGTTGGGCTAATTACTAAAATTGGGTAATTGGGCTTTGTACCATAATTGGGGTTTGGACAAAAGAACGACACTTGTGGAAACTAGACTATGGGCTATTAATGGGCTTTATATTTGTTTAACTAAATGAAAGTTTGTTAATGTTAATATAAAGATTTACAATTGGGCGTCCCTATAAATTACCATATACACTCGATCGGACACGATGGGCGGGGTATTTATATGTACGAATAATCGTTCATTTAACCGGACACGGGAATGGATTAATAGCCACTAGAATAATTAAAACAGGGGTGAAATTACATTCAAGGGTAATTGGTGTAATTGTTAACAAAGTAGTAAAACCTTGGTTTACACGCAGTCGATAACCTGGTGTATTCATTAAACAAAGTATTAAAACCTTGTTACAATTCGAATCCCCAATTAGTTGGAATATTTAACTTCGGGTATAAGGATAATTTGACGAGGACACTCGCACTTTATATTTATGACTGATGGACTGTTATGGACAAAAAAACCAGACGGACATATTGAATAATTCAGGACAAAGGACAATTAACCCATGGGCATAAAACAAAAATCAACACGTCAAACATCATGATTACGGAAGTTTAAATAAGCATAATTCTTTTATTTCATATTTAATTTCCTTTATTTTATATTTAATTGCACTTCTAATTATAGCACTTTTATTATTTGTTATTTAATCGCACTTTTAATTATCGTACTTTTTAATTATCGCAATTTTATTTTATCGCATTTTTATTATTCGCAATTTCATTATCGTTATTTACTTTACGCTTTAATTTAAAGTCTTGTATTTATTTTATATTTTACATTAGGTTTTAACTGCGACTAAAGTTTTAAAATCGACAAACCGGTCATTAAACGGTAAAAACCCCCCTTTATAATAATAATATTACTTATATATATATTTGTATTTTTATAAAAGTAAACTAATATAGCGTTGAGCTTTGTTTAAAGATTTCCCTGTGGAACGAACCGGACTTACTAAAAACTACACTACTGTACGATTAGGTACACTGCCTATAAGTGTTGTAGCAAGGTTTAAGTATATCCATTCTATAAATAAATAAATATCTTGTGTAAAATTGTATCGTATTTAATAGTATTTCCTAGTAAAATATAAACTATTTTATATACACCTCGCTTTCACATCAATCACATCGAAAGTTGATGGCATGCATACCATTTCATAATATATCCAACTATAATTGAATTAATAATAATCTTGATGAACTCAATGACTCGAATGCAACGTCTTTTGAAATATGCCATGAATGACTCCAAGTAATATCTCTAAAATGAGTAAATGCACGGCGGAAGATATCTTTCATACCTGAGAATAAACATGCTTTCAAGTGTCAATCAAAAGGTTGGTGAGTTCATTAATTTATCATAAATAACCATTTCATAATTTTAATAGACCACAAGATTTCATATTTCCATTTCTCATAAACATACGTCCCATGCATAGAGACAAAAAGCATTCATATGGTGAACACCTGGTAACCGACATTAACAAGATGCATATAAGAATATCCCCTATCATTTCGGGAAATCCTTCGGACATGATATAAACAACATCGAAGTACTAAAGTATCCGGTACTTTGGATGAGGTTCGTTAGGCCCAATAGATCTATCTTTAGGATTCGCGTCAATTAGTAGATCGGTTTACTAATTCTTAGGTTACCAAGCAAAAGGGGCATATTCGGCTTCGGTCATTTACCCATATAATTTAGTTTCAATTACTTGTGTCTATTTCGTAAAACATTTATAAAAAATTGCGCATGTATTCTCAGCCCAAAAATATAAAGGGTAAAAAGGCAAATGAAACTCACAATACTGTATTTTGTAGTAAAAATACATATGACGATACTGAACAATGCAGGGGTTGGCCTTGGATTCACGAACCTATATCATTCATATATATATATTAAAACATATTATTATAATCAAATAATTCTATTTATTATTATTAATGATGTATTTGTTATATTTAATAATTTATAAGTTTCATTATTTATTTATATATTTTCATTTTTTTATATATAGGAATTTTAATATAGTTAAGTTATGTAATTTAAATATATTTGTGTATATGAAATCTTTATTTTATACTTATAACCTTATCAATATCCTTAAAACCTTCATTTTTCATAATCATAATAATTTTAATGATGTTGATAATACTAACAATAATAATGATATTGTTAAGAACGTTATTTATGTTAATACTAACAATAATATTAAAATTAATAATTATAAAAATGATACTAATTCTATTATTAGTGAAAATAATAATTATTTGTATCGTTTTCCAAATACTAGTAACAATGTTAATAGTAATCATAGTAATATTAGTAATACCTATATTAATAACAATGTAAATTCTAAAATTTCCATAATAATACTTTTTATGATATTGATAAGGATAATAATAATACTAGTAACAATATTAATGGTAATATATTAATATTAACAATAATCTTAATCATAATCATAATCATAATCATAATCATAATCATAATCATAATCATAATAATAATAATAATAATAATAATAATAATAATAATAATAATAATAATAATAATAATAATAATAATAATAATAATAATAATAATAATCACAATGATACATAACAATAATAGTAATAATATTAGTAATAATAATAAAAGTTATAAAAACTACCTTATAAAACGGATTTTAAAAATAATAGTCCACCGCAGGGCTCGAACCCTGACCTCCTGATAACCCGTCAACGCTCAACACCACCCCTCCATGCTTATTTATCTAATATTATTTACCCAGAATTATTTATAACTCGTTTTTATTTGATCTTCTTCCTCACCCTTTACAAACGAATCAAAGTCAAACCAAACTCATAAACTCGAATAACAATTTGGATTTATGAATGTAATTTAAACATAATCGATAAACAAGTAATTAAATTAATCAAAACAAACAAAAAAATAAAAAATAAAAAAAATAAAGAGCTGTAACAGAAAAAAATAACTATGAACAACTCGATTTTGATTTTTGAATTCAAGAACGTTTTAGGTAAAACTTATAACATAAATTGTGTTTCAAATGATTCATAGAAACTTTTACAATCATTAATTTAACAGACCATATCAAAACGAGTTCGAATTTTGGCAAGAACAAAACTGTTGACTTTTTAGAAATAAAGTTTGACTCTAAGATTCGCCATTAATAAGAGGAATTGAGTCGTGATACTTTGCAATTAGTTTTCATATTAGATTCCTAATAGAATGGTATTAATAGATTTTGAATTTTGTTTTAAAATCGAGCTGTTAAAAAAATGGTGAAGACAGGGCGTCGAGCTTTATAATAAAGTTTTTCTGATAATATGAATTGATAAAATAAAAACAGAAGAAAATGATAATTGAGGATGAGTATGTGATATTGATTGAATGTGTCATATACTTGTTAAAGTCTTTGATTTATTGCTACCTGGTCGACAAAGTTATACAGGAAATAAGGAATTTGCAGAAAAAAATAAAAGCAACGATTGTGATAGATAATAGAATTGGATTCAGTATCTGTTTAATATCCATCGATTTACTTTTAACTGGAATTATAAATTAGATGCTGATTTTTATTGAATGATACACGCTTTTTTTTATATATTTTATTTATAAAATTAATAATTATTGATAAACTTAAATAATAATAACAATACAATTAATAATATTATAAATAATAAAAATACTAAAAATAATAATAGAAATAATAATAATATTAATTATTAGAGTAATGCTAATAGTAAAAATGATATCAATTTTAATGATATTTATTACTAATATAAATAACAAGAATAAAGATATTTAATTCTAATAAAGTTAATAATATTATTATTAATAATAATAACATTAATGATAATAACTTGTATTATTTTATAATAATAATCACAAGAATAACTATAGTAATAATAATTGTTAATGATAAAGTAATAATAATCTTATTATAACAACTATATTTTTTTATATATTTTAATTATGTAATATCATGTAATATATTATATAGTAACTTTTATTGATTCTTTATTATTTAATTTTATATATATTATGATATATATAATAATCATACATAGATCTCATATGTCTTTATATATAGATTCTTTTTAAATTGTTCATAATTATTTTGTATCTTATTTTACATGTCTAATTCTATTGTTTAAATTATATTTTATAATTTCAAATTACTACATATATTTACATTATATATATATATATATATATATATATATATATATATATATATATATATATATATATATATATACATACATATTTATTTACAACCAATTGTTCGTGAATCGTCGGGAATGGTCAAAAGGGCAAATGCATTCATGTAACTGTTCCAAAGTTTTCGAGACTCAACATTACAGAATTTGCTTATCGTGTCAGAAACATATAAAGATTAAGTTTAAATTTGATCGGAAATTTTCGGGTCGTCACAATAATAAGAATTTGGTAAGTCCTTGGATCAAAGGATTACTAAAGAAAATTGATTGAAGTCGAAGTGAATGAGAATAAAGTCCAATTAGATCCCTAGGTATGGGATGTCCTATGACTAAGGCATATAGTTAAATGTACATGAAAAGTCTAGACACTTATGCCTTAGACAGATTATGTTACGTGGGTATATATATGTGGATTTTGTTGGATCACAACAAAGTTTGACTAAATCACTTGACAAAAGCGTTAGTCGAAGTGCGTGAAAGTTAGCTAATGATGTGGGATTGAAGTCCATTAAATCTTTCAAAGTGAGACGCCCAATTCCCTTCTAGTACAACGCTAGGAGCTGAATTCAATGAAGTAAGCTTACTTTCTGAAGATTGAAACACATAAATATATTGATCCCAAAGTATGTGTTTAGACCTGTAAGTGGCGTTAGGTTGAAGTTTATCTTCTTAATAGTTCATTTGAAAAATTGCATATGCGGGTGCAATATGTAAAAGAACTAACTATGTGAACATGAAGTTTTACCGCTTCAATGGAGCTTTGGACTTAGCTGCCAATATGTTCACTGAAGGATTGGGACACATGACTTATAATAGTGTCAAGATTGTCTTAGGAATATGTAAGAAACTGATGTGTATATCATTTTATAGTTTTCAAATGAATTGAAGGGTTCAATTCTTCACGAACACCCTGATTTTCGAATTCTCGTAAATAATATACTAAGTGGAAATTCAATTCTTCACGAACATTTCCATTTACGCATTAGTTTGTGTGTTTGTTCAAGTTATTAAGTAAATATAAGGATTACACTAAAATGGGGGATTGTTGGTGATTTTAGTGTCATCGGTCATTTTGTGTGATAAGGTGATTTACTTGAGACAAATGGATTTCTAGTTAAGCTTTATAACAAGTTAGGAGAGTGTGGAGTACACGCTTGGTTAAGCTAACTAGAGTCATCTAATTGAAAGGTTGTGTTTGTTAGTTGGTGTCTTTTTGGCCAAAAGACACAACTAATTGGTGAAAAATTTAATGAAATGGTGCAAGCTTTCATGGAATGGTGTAACCATTCATGGCACCTCTTCATTAAAAGTTATAACTATTCATGAACACTTTTTAGCCAAAAGATGTGACCATTCATGGTACCCTTTAGCCAAAAGGTGTAACCTTTCATACTCTATATATAGAGTGTATTTGTCTCACTTTTCATGATGATGAAAACATGAATATTCACAATATACATAAAACTCTTTGTTCTTGACTTTCAATTTTAATTGCCTATATTGGAGTTGTGCCTTTGTCTTATCCCGAATAAAGATTTCGTGTAACCTTAAGGCAATATATATATATATAGGGTCGAAATACTTTATCGCGAAAGTGACTACACGATTCAAAGGTTTATCCGGCATTCAAACCCTATTAACCAACACGACACGACTCGCTCGGAAACTCGGTTAATAATCGAACGAGCTATCGAGTCTGTATGACTCAAATAGTTCGTATGCTCCTTTAGGTTTAAACGAGTCGAGCTATACGAGCCGAGCGTAGCGAGCATGTCGAACGAGCATGTATGAAAAATTAATATATTAATTTAAGACTTATAAATGTTATTACTATTAAATTATAACTTTAGTATGTAACTAGAAGTTAAACTTTAAATAGCAAATATAAATGTTACACGTATACAACTATCAACACTTAAGTCTTATATGTATAAGCACCTTATTTGTGTAATTTACTTTCCCACATTCAACATGAGATTGAATTCCTTCACTTATTTTGTTCATCCAACATTGAACGGAAGAAGAAAATGAGATGAGATGAGTGCACTATAAATATATGTGCAAGGATAACATCAATTTTAAAGGTTAAAATGTGATACTTATAAATATAAATACTAATCAAACTTTAAATATTTAGTTGATTTTTTAATTATCCAAGAAATATTAGTTATTCAAAGATTTTTTATGATCATAATCGAGTTTGATCGAGCTCGAATTGAGCTTGAATCCAAGTTCGAACCGAGTTTGAATTCGATCTTAACTTTGAGCTTGTAAACAAGCAAAGTTAAACGAATATCAAGTTCGAGCACAAACAAATAAAAAATATTTGAATTCGAACTCGAACAAGTTATAATTTTTTTTATCGAGTTCGAACAAGGTAATTTTCGAACAAGTCGAGCTTAACTTCTTACTAGCCTATTCGAGTTCGGCTCGTTAAAAGCCCTATATGTAACAGGAGCAAAAATCATCTCACTACCACAATAGTTGTAAATTCTTGCCGCGAGTGGAGATTGAACCTGCGCCTATTTAAATTCAAAACTTACATATGGCGGGTTTGAGCTTTAAAGGTACCATGTACCACTAAGCTACTACTACATTGGTTTTGAAGATCTTATATCTTACCAAGCAGGGATAAATTTTGCCTCTACAGTAAATTACACTATCCATCCGTATTGTTGTTATTTGTTAATACACTATTTTTAAAGCTGCCAACATAATCTATCATCTAATAATTGTATATATCGTCGGCAGGTGTCGTTTATGTGGTAAAGTTGCGAGAATTTGAAGCAATGCATGCACTATATAAGTCAGTGACTTGTCGTGCAATTAAGTATCTGACATGTATACAAGAGGTCTACTCTAAATGTGGCACTGGGGGTGCCCCTCAGTTCCTTATACTCACACAATATCAATAAGGAAAAAGAGGTCAAGATGAAGAGTACTATAACCTCTAGGTGCATGATCTGTGCATCATGTATATCCATTTCTTAAACCCAATCTATCGTCACTTATTCACAACCATACATCTATTATCGCACTCTCAATAAATCAATTAAATTGAAATAGTCTTTAAATTAGTAATAAGTTCAAATTTTGCTTTATATGTACATACCTTTGAAGCTTTGATCACTACTCAGTAGTAACAGTAAGGCCACTATATATCAGGCACCACTTAACTATGGGGGGTTCTTCTTTAATTACTAAGTGATTAATTAAAACTCAATTAACCTATATCGACGTATTCGAGAGCTCAAATTATAAGTCAAATGTATTCACTAGCTAGAACTATATATGTGTGATATAGATCACACTCATTGAAGACCCATATTAATAACTATATACTAATAGCAATGAAACATTGAGTTGTAGCTCACCTGATAATTTCATCCAGACTGCCTTTCGCTAAGTGCGAGGGTAGGGGGAGAGGAGAGAAGGGGGGGGGGGGGGGGGGGGGGGGGGGGGGGGGGTTGGTGGTTACTGGCCATGCCTTGGGATTCAGTGGCGGAACTTGAATATCGGGGAGGGTAAAATTACTTATGCAAACATATAATGCGAAGATATTAGAAGATGGACGCAAGTATAAACCAATGTATCTACCATTAAATGAATCGTCGACCAAAATCGTAAAAGAAGTGTAACTCGTATGTAATCAAAAAATGTGTTATGCGTAAAATCGTGAATAATTTTAAACACATTAATTAGAAACTTTTACAAAAGAATTAATAATACAATCGAACTAAAATTTAAAATAGCTTTCAAAGAATTAATATTAATATAATTAAATTGAGAGGAAGAAAAAAATAAGTAAATAAAAAAATAAGCCATGTTAGTAAATTAATTAAAACAGAAAACATCTAAAACAAGCAAACCATGTATAGTGGAGAATGCATTATTAACCCTAATTGAAACAAACTGAAACAAATACGGAGCAAGGTTTTTGTTTTAGATAAGGAATCTGACGATGACACGTTTTATAGTTTTATTAAAAAAAATAGTGAGTGAACAGTAAATGGGATCCAATCACGAAGCGTAAATGACTCTTGTAAATAGAAAAAAAGTAGTGAGTGAACAGTAAATGGGATCCAATCACGAAGCGTAAATGACTCTTGTAAATAGCTTTTTATGTAATTTATGGGAGGCCAAATGAAAAGATGGAGCAATACATACATACATACAATAAAATGAACCTCAACTATACGGATATTTACGATACTATCCAAAACTTTAGGGTGGCTAGCGCCCCCTTTTGTCTCTACTATGTTCCGCCAATGCTTTTGGTCCGGATTTCCTCCGGATCAATAGTTGGAGACGGGTTATGCAACTACGAAAGATAAACGCATGGGTGGTTTAGCCTCCCTGGGTGATCCCAAACTGATGTAAAAATAAATAAATAAATAAATAAAAATGCAATGCAAAAACTCCGCTGTCGTTTTATGCGTATTTTTGATATTGTTAAATATTTGTTATTTACAAATTTAACCTTCACTTAGTCCTGTTGGTCAAGCTTTAGGTTGTGTGACTAGAGGGTCACGTGTTCGATCTCAATTTTCATACTTATTTTTCTTTTATCTACATGCAAACAGGATTACACAGCTATTTACTTTTATTTTGTATTAAATGTTGTTTTCATATTCGTGTAAGAATGGGTCTATGTTTTTTTGTCTCTTATCTATTTTTCAGATTAAGTGACAAAGAAATGACAATTAAGTGGAACATAAACAGGCTCTACACGTGTCTTTACAACTTTTGCTCACACAAGACCACCTGTCATATAATACGGTTTTTATTCCATTAGCTCCTTATTTCAACTTATTTTTTTTTTATTGTTATTATTTTTTAAAAAACATAGCTTCTTCAAACGCATACTGTTGGTGCATAATCCCGAGTTCTATTATGTAATAAGTTCTATTAGTTTTGTATTTCGTATTTCAGTCATGTATGAACATCGTCATTAATACTTTGTATTTGAATTGCTTAGTATAATGTCGTGAAATGGTTAAGAGCAGTTGGTTGGCTGCTCAGACCATCGACCGATGGTAGGGACCATCGATCGAGGGACTCTCACCATCGGCCGTAGGTCACAGACCACCGGCCGTAGGTCACAGACCACCGGCCGATGGTCACTGAAGATATATATATACGGGTTTTGTGGTTCATTGCAAGGTTACACACCACAAACCCTTTAGCCGTCGTATCATTCTGTGTTTATCGTCCCAGACCAATTCCCAACCGAATACAAGGCTCTAGGCATCGATTATATCAACTATTTGTTGGTTAGATTGATCCCGATAGTTAATTAAGTATTCGACTCGCCCTAGTTATCGTTTCCGCCGTTAATCTAGGTTAATGCGTTTGATCTAAGGTCCATAGTTCATCTACAAAGTGGTATCAGAGCGTAGAGTTGCTGATCCAAACTTTTTTGAGTCGATTTGATAGTTTTCTTGTTTTAGGGTTTTGGTCAAAACGGGTTTTCAATCAAAAGTTGAAATTTTTACGTTTAAATCTTGTGTTTTCGAGTTTCTTTTTGTTCAAGGGTGTTTTTCTCAGGTTTCTATCGGTTTTGTTTAAGTCTAGAACGTCAAATTTGATCAAGATTGATGTTTTTGTCGAAAAACCCTAGTTTTATCTGCCCAGAATTCGTAAGAACTACCCTCGGCCGATCGTCCTCGACCATCGACCGTTCGTCACGATCCTCGACCGTACGTCAGACACAATTGACCGATCGTCTAGCAGTGAACCGGAGGACAGTCTTTCATAACTTAGAACCGTTTGCCTTAACCATCGGCCGTTCGTCTTTTGTCCATCGGCCGATCGTCTGTTATCATCGGCCGACTGACTCGTCCATCGACCGAAGGTCCTTACACTAAGATTGAGCTACTGAGTTTTCACCATCGGCCGTCAGTCTTAGACCTCCGACCGATTGTCACAGTCCTCCGACCGATCGTCTCGTCCTTCGGCAGATCCACTTTTGAGACAGAATCTTTTAATTGCACTTAAGTATTCTTAATCAATCTTAATCAGCCAAAATGTCTGACACTAATGAACAAATGACAAATGAATACAGCGCGTTAGTAATTGCACCTGGACTGCAAAAACTGTTACTTAATGAAAGTGAATCTGGATCAGCGAATAAAGTACCTAGACTTGACAACCTTAAGAATTTCTTGGACTGGAAAGTTAGGTTTGTTATTTACTTAAACGGAGTTGACTCTAGACTTTGGGAATGTATTGAGAATCCGTATGTATGGCCATGCGGAGCAGATGGTGAACCCAAAGAAACTTCACAGTTTAGTCCCACAGAGCGTGAAGAGTACAATCTTGAGTGTAGATGTTATGCTCAGCTAACCCAAGCGTTGTCTAAGGAGATTTTTCAGCAATTTAAGAACCGAAACAAAACATCATATACTATCTGGTTGGCTCTTCAATCAGCAACAGAGGGTACAGCTACTTATCGTGCCACTAAGGGTAAGGTTTTGAAGGATGAATGGAGGGTGTTTGCGGCTCTTCCCTCAGAATCTCTAGGACAGACTTTGGAAAGATATCGATTATTGGTTGCAGAGATGGCAGATTATGGGATTGAGGTGCCTGATGAAAAGGCAGTAAGGGTGTTGAAAGATGGTCTTCCAGAAAAGTTGGATCATGAGATTGAAAAGATTCAGAACAGGTACAGCTCATCAGGTCGTCCGTTGACACTAACAGCTTTTACGTCGAAGTTGATGGAGAAGGACATTCAAGATGAAGCAAAGAGAAAGAGACTTGGTTCTGTAGCAGCTGCTGCATCATCTTTAGCTTCGTCTTCTGGTACTCATGCTCCACTACAGACAGCATACATATCAGCCAATGCATCACAAATGTCTGCACCATCGTCTCAGTCGGGCTACTTTAATGCTAAATTACAAGCTCAAAATTCTACAATTAAGATGACTGAGGATTCTCCGATTCAACAGACTCAGACTCAGACTCAAACTCCTGTGTTTCATACTGAGAATATCAAGAAGAGATATCAAGAATCTATTCAGGAAGATATGGCATTAGCAGCTATTGTTGTTAACTCATACAACGATATGATTGGTGGACAGGTGCTTAATAGTCATCTTGAAAATGAAGACTATGATCAGATTGACGAGGACGAGCTTGAGAGAATGGATATACTTTACTGTATGGGTAGCATTGTGAGACGTGCTAGAAAGTACTTAAAGAAAACAGGACAAAGATCTTTGAGTTTGAATCGAGATTCTAAGTTTGGTTTTGATATGTCAAAGGTTAGGTGCTTCAATTGTGATGAGCTTGGTCATTTTAAGAAGACTTGCACGAGGCTACCCAAGACTGGTTTTTCTGATCCTTTTCACAATACAACCATTTCAGTTACTCCACAACATGTTATTTTTGAGAAAGAATCTTCGGGGTCTATTCAATCTAAGGCCTTGACGACCACGTATGCTGATGAAGTGTGTGACTGGTCCATCACGGCAGATACACATAAAGCTAATGTTGTGTTTGTGGGTAAAACTGAAGCTGAAATTGAAGAAGAAAGAATTGCTAGGAGAAATGCAGGTTGTACGGGTAAGGATAATCCGAATTGCACATGCTATGTGTGCAAATGTGATGCTAGGTTGAAGAGAGCAGAAGAGCTGATGAAACTTTGCTTCAGGAAGAGGATTAAGGATAGGTTGTATGATAAGTTTCGCAAAGCTCAGGACTTATCAGATTTTGAGTTTACTACTGACTCGTCTAATGAAGAAGAAGGGATGAGTTGTCATGTTGGTACTTGGTTCAGAGAGGAGCTGGAATATTTGCTCAACTGTGATCTTAAGAGTGATGATGAGAAGATTGTTACTGTTCAGAGTCCAGTTTGTGGAGATCAAGGTGAGAGTAGAGGTGGTTATGAGGCTGATTACTCGGATAGTACGAGGTCAGAGTCAGAGTCAGAATCAGATGCAGATTCTCAGGTTCTATGCATTCATGGCTAACACGCCCAGAAATGATAAGGTATGTATTGACTCAGTTTCTAATTGTTCTAAATGCATTGGTTATGAACAGGAAATTGAGAGGCTTGAATGTGTTATCATAAAGCTTAATGAGATATCTGTTACATGTGAGACTTGTCCTAAGCTTAGAGTTGACCTTAAGAATTTAAGTTTGGAGAATCAGACTAATAAAAAGAACTATGATGATGCGCTTTTCTACCTTAATAAACAGAAAGACTATGTTGATGTGATTAAGTCTTTAGAAAATCAGGTGGGTTACTTAAAATCAACGGTTATAGATGATGGAAAAGTGATTACTATGTATTTGAGACAGATAGAGACTCTTAAGGCTGAAAGGGATTCATTTAAGTTGAAATACGAGTCTGAAAAAGCTAGGATCGACAATTGGCAGAGGATGTCTTATGTGAAACAGACTTTGAATCCTCCTAAACAGTAGGGTTTAGGTTACAACCAGGTTGCCCCGCCACTTTTAGGTGAGTATATTAACAAACCAGTTGAGAAAAGTAAGAGTCCTGTTGTAGAACTAGAATATGGTATGCCTAAAGAAGTACCTGTTGAGAGTACTGTTAAGATAGTTGAGTCGAAAAAGCCTTTAGATGTTGTCTATGAAACAGAGTCAGATACTGATATCGACACTGAGAAAGACAGCAAACCATTTGAGCTTGTCACTAAACCAGTTACCATTCTGAAAAATCCAGTTAATGCTAGTAAGATGACTGAGAGTCAAAAGGCTCAGCCTAAGAAAACTGTGACTCCCAAACAGAATAAGAAGAAGAACACCCAGGGAGTGTCACCTAAGTCTGTCAGTAAGGGTAGGATAGATAAATCAGGTCCTAAGGTAGAACAATCACCAACAGAGGCAAGTTCCAAATCTGGGAGTGTGTCCAAGTATGTTCTGCCTGGTCGTCGACAGACTGTTAAGCAATAAGTCTCGTCATCCCCTTCGACCAGACAACATACTGAACCACCTAGAAGACAGTTTTCACCAATTAGACGCAAAGTGTTTAATTCTCATGATTTTGATAATATTAACTGCTTTAATTGTGGGAGGTTGGGACACAGGGCTATGAATTGCAGACCCATTCAACAGACACCAAGAAGGAAGGTTGATCTTAGTCCAAATCGGTTCTTTAATAGGAGATCACCTTCACCAGTGTTTAATTCTTTTTCAGTGCAAACAAATGATAAAAAGGTTTTTCAAACTAATGATTATTATAGAAAACCATTATCGAATAACACAGTTTGGAAACCTAAATCAGATGTTAAGAGTGTTCAACATCCTGAAGGTCCTTCTGGATCTAAAGGACAATGGGTGGAGTTGCCAGTTGTTGGTGTTGATGGGAAACCCACTGCCATTAGGGCATGGGTGGCCCTTTCTAACTAATCCTCTTACTTTAATATGCAGGTCGCCTACAATCCACGCTGCAGTACTTGGATTATTGATAGTGGGGCGTCCAGGCACATGACAGGGAACTTGTCTTTGCTGTCTAATGTGAAAACAGTAGATGGAGGACCAGTTTCTTTTGCAGGTAGTGAAGGAGAATTTATTACTGCTCAGGGTGTTATTTCTAATGAGAACGTCAGCTTTGATAAAGTTAATTATGTAGAGCAGATGTCAAACAATTTGCTTTCAGTTTCACAAGTTGCTGACAAAAAGTATTCAATTGCTTTTGATGATAAGTTTTGTTATATTTTGGGAAAAGAGTTTGTAATTCCGGAAGACATGATTCTGATGACAGCTCCAAGATGCAAGGATCTCTATATCCTTGATATGCGTAAGGCTCATGTTAAAGCAGCTTCAGGCCATCAGGCCTTTGTTTCTAAAGCTACTGAACAGGAGTCGATTATTTGGCATAAGCGTATGGGTCATCTGAGTCTAAGGAAGATGAATAATCTAGTCCACAATGGATTAGTTGATGGTGTGAATGTTAAGAGTTTTCATATTCCTGAAGTATGTATTCCGTGTAAACAGGGGAAGCAGACTAGAAAGTCACATACTACCAAAAAGCATCATTCTGTTAATATTCCTTTGGAACTGTTACACATGGATCTCTTTGGTCCAGTTAACTGTAAAACTCTCACCAGAGAGTCTTACTGCTTGGTGGTTACAGATGAGAATTCCCGGTTTTCGTAGGTCGTAATGTTGAAACACAAGTCAGATACTTTCGATCATATTAAAGTTTTGATTCTGAAGCTCGAAAGTTTGTATAAGTTGAAGGTTAGAAAGATTCGTACTGATAATGGTACGGAATTTAAGAACAATCAGATGCTGCTGTTCTGTAATGAGAAGGGGATACAACAACAGTTCAGTCCTACTTATACACCTCAATCAAACGGTGTTGCTGAAAGAAAGAACGGGACTCTAATTGAGACCGCAAGAACAATGCTAGCAGATTCGTGTCTTCCAATTGTTTTCTGGGGTGAGGCCGTGAGTACTGCATGCTACGTGATGAACAGAGTTCTAGTGGTGAAGAGACATGGTAAAACATGTTATGAACTGTTACACAAGAGAAAGCTAAACATTAAACATTTTGAACCCTTTGGTGCACCTTGTACTATTCTAGTACGAGACGCTGGAGGAAAATTTAATTCAAAGGTGATCTCTGGTATCTTCTTGGGATATGGGAATCTGAACAAACGGGTGTATAATACTGAGTCCAAGTGTATGGAAGAATGTTATGAGGTTGATATTCAATGCAATGCTGCACCTCGTGTCAGTAAAGGATTCGCATGGCAGTTTGAATATGATAAGTTATTTGATTCCTTCAATCTTTTGCCAGACGCTACAGATGAAGAAGTTCTGACTCAGATATTGTTTGATTCTCAAAACACTTCTGAAAATGTTATCCCTACTCCAGTGCAGGTTCAGAATCCAGTTTCTAGCTTGCAACCAGGTCCGCAGAGTGTTAGAGGTGATTTTGATTCAAATGAGGATGGGGTAGTATATACAGATGAAGATAGTGAGCTTGAAGATGACGAGGAAGTTAGTCGAACACAACTGACTGAGGAACATCTTAATCCTCTATATAATCAACCACCAACTATAACAGTGACTGAACCGCCAACTGAAGCAGGAGGTGTACGCAGATCCAATCGTGTGATTCTGCCACCTAAACGACTTGATGATTATTATGTGGATTCAAGAGGAATTCCTCACATTAGTATTCCTGTAGGGAAGTCTAATGTATCCTCTACATCTGAAATTCCAACTACATCAGAGGTTCCCGTGACTAGTATAAGTTCAACAGTAGCGGAAGATGTTCAGACAGAGAGTGCGAATGTGGCAACAGCTTTTTATTCAACATTGAATAAGACAGGAAGAATATTTGTGCATGCTCACTCATGTTATGTGTGTCAAATTGAACCTAAAGATGCTTATGAGGCATTGAAGTTTAACGAGTGGGTTAGTGCAATGCAAGAGGAGCTGTTACAATTCAAACACTTAAAGGTTTTGAAGCTAGTCAATCCACCGCATGGTTGTGTACCCTATGGTCTTCGATGGGTTTTGAAGAACAAAAAGGATGAACAGGGTATCGTTATCAGAAACAAAGCTAGATTGCTGGTAAAGGGATATCAACAGATCCCTAAAATTGACTATGATGAGGTTTTTGCTCCGGTTGCATGACTGGAAGCAATCAGGATTTTCTTGGCTTTTGCATCGTTCATGGGGTTTAAAGTTTTTCAGATGGATTTTAAAAGTGCATTTCTGTACGGCGAGATCAACGAAAGAGTGTTTGTTGAACAACCACCTGGTTTTGAAGATCCGCATTTTCCAGAAAAGGTTTATCGACTAGAAAAGGCACTGTATGGTCTTCACCAAGCTCCTAGAGCATGGTATGCTTCGTTGTCCAATTACATGATAGAGAATGGTTTTCAGAGAGGTGTCATTGATCAGACACTTTTCATCAAAAAGAAGGGACAACACCTTATGTTAGTGCAGGTCTATGTTGATGATATTATCTTCGGGTCTACAGATCAGAGTATGGTTGATGAATTTGAGAAGGTTATGCAACGGAAGTTTAAAATGAGTTTCATGGGAACTATAAAGTTTTTCTTAGGTTTGCAGGTAGCTCAAATGGATAAAGGCATCTTCTTGCATCAGACTAAGTATGTTGCTGATATCCTAAAGCGCTTTCAGGCAGATACAGAGAGACCAGCTAAGACTACGTTGTCGGTTAATCATGGGATCTCACCCGATTGTGAGGGTGCTCCAGTAGATCCTACTTTGTACAGGGCAATCATAGTTTCTCTAATGTATCTTACAGCTTCTCGACCAGATATTATGTTTGCGGTTTGCCTGTGTGCTCGTTATCAGGCAAATCCTAATGTTCATCATATGTTCGTGGTTAAGAAGATTCTGAGGTATCTGAAAGATACTCCCAGCTTAGGGTTATGGTATCCGTGTGAGGTGAAATGTCCCGTTCTTATTGATTAAAAACGTTCCATATTAATTGATTTCGTTGCGAGGTTTTGACCTCTATATGAGACGTTTTTCAAAGACTGCATTCATTTTAAAACAAACCATAACCTTTATTTCATCAATAAAGGTTTAAAAAGCTTTACGTAGATTATCAAATAATGATAATCTAAAATATCCTGTTTACACACGACCATTACATAATGGTTTACAATACAAATATGTTACAACAAAATAAGTTTCTTGAATGCAGTTTTTACACAATATCATACATGCATGGACTCCAAATCTCGTCCTTATTTAAGTATGCGACAGCGGAAGCTCTTAATAATCACCTAAGAATAAACATGCTTAAAACGTCAACAAAAATGTTGGTGAGTTATAGGTTTAACCTATATATATCAAATCATAATAATAGACCACAAGATTTCATATTTCAATACACATCCCATACATAGAGATAAAAATCATTTATATGGTGAACACCTGGTAACCGACATTAACAAGATGCATATATAAGAATATCCCCATCATTCCGGGACACCCTTCGGATATGATATAAATTTCGAAGTACTAAAGCATCCGGTACTTTGGATGGGGTTTGTTAGGCCCAATAGATCTATCTTTAGGATTCGCGTCAATTAGGGTGTCTGTTCCCTAATTCTTAGATTACCAGACTTAATAAAAAGGGGCATATTCGATTTCGATAATTCAACCATAGAATGTAGTTTCACGTACTTGTGTCTATTTTGTAAATCATTTATAAAACCTGCATGTATTCTCATCCCAAAAATATTAGATTTTAAAAGTGGGACTATAACTCACTTTCACATATTTTTACTTGGTCGGGAAGTAAGACTTGGCCACTGGTTGATTCACGAACCTATAACAATATATACATATATATCAAAGTATGTTCAAAATATATTTACAACACTTTTAATATATTTTGATGTTTTAAGTTTATTAAGTCAGCTGTCCTCGTTAGTAACCTACAACTAGTTGTCCACAGTTAGATGTACAGAAATAAATTGATAAATATTATCTTGAATCAATCCACGACCCAGTGTATACGTATCTCAGTATTGATCACAACTCAAACTATATATATTTTGGAATCAACCTCAACCCTGTATAGCTAACTCCAACATTCACATATAGAGTGTCTATGGTTGTTCCGAAATATATATAGATGTGTCGACATGATAGGTCGAAACATTGTATACGTGTCTATGGTATCTCAAGATTACATAATATACAATACAAGTTTATTAAGTTATGGTTGGAATAGATTTGTTACCAATTTTCACGTAGCTAAAATGAGAAAAATTATCCAATATTGTTTTACCCATAACTTCTTCATTTTAAATCCGTTTTGAGTGAATCAAATTGCTATGGTTTCATATTGAACTCTATTTTATGAATCTAAACAGAAAAGTATAGGTTTATAGTCAGAAAAATAAATTAAAAGTCGTTTTTGTAAAGGTAGTCATTTCAGTCAAAAGAACGACGTCTAGATGACCATTTTAGAAAACATACTTTCACTTTGAGTTTAACCATAACTTTTGGATATAGTTTCATGTTCATAATAAAAATCATTTTCTCAGAATAACAACTTTTAAATCAAAGTTTATCATAGTTTTTAATTAACTAACCCAAAACAGCCCGCGGTGTTACTACGACGGCGTAAATCCGGTTTTACGGTGTTTTTCGTGTTTCCAGGTTTTAAATCATTAAGTTAGCATATCATATAGATATAGAACATGTGTTTAGTTGATTTTAAAAGTCAAGTTAGAAGGATTAACTTTTGTTTGCGAACAAGTTTAGAATTAACTAAACTATGTTCTAGTGATTACAAGTTTAAACCTTCGAATAAGATAGCTTTATATGTATGAATCGAATGATGTTATGAACATCATTACTAACTTAAGTTCCTTGGATAAACCTACTGGAAAAAAGAAAAATGGATCTAGCTTCAACGGATCCTTGGATGGCTCGAAGTTCTTGAAGCAGAATCATGACACGAAAACAAGTTCAAGTAAGATCATCACTTGAAATAAGATTGTTATAGTTATAGAAATTGAACCAAAGTTTGAATATGATTATTACTTTGTATTAGAATGATAACCTACTGTAAGAAACAAAGATTTCTTGAGGTTGGATGATCACCTTACAAGATTGGAAGTGAGCTAGCAACTTGAAAGTATTCTTGATTTTATGTAACTAGAACTTGTAGAATTTATGAAGAACACTTAGAACTTGAAGATAGAACTTGAGAGAGATCAATTAGATGAAGAAAATTGAAGAATGAAAGTGTTTGTAGGTGTTTTTGGTCGTTGGTGTATGGATTAGATATAAAGGATATGTAATTTTGTTTTCATGTAAATAAGTCATGAATGATTACTCATATTTTTGTAATTTTATGAGATATTTCATGCTATTTGCCAAATGATGGTTCCCACATGTGTTAGGTGACTCACATGGGCTGCTAAGAGCTGATCATTGGAGTGTATATACCAATAGTACATACATCTAAAAGCTGTGTATTGTACGAGTACGAATACGGGTGCATACGAGTAGAATTGTTGATGAAACTGAACGAGGATGTAGTTGTAAGCATTTTTGTTAAGTAGAAGTATTTTGATAAGTGTATTGAAGTCTTTCAAAAGTGTATAAATACATATTAAAACACTACATGTATATACATTTTAACTGAGTCGTTAAGTCATCGTTAGTCGTTACATGTAAGTGTTGTTTTGAAACCTTTAGGTTAACGATCTTGTTAAATATTGTTAACCCAATGTTTATAATATCAAATGAGATTTTAAATTATTATATTATCATGATATTATCATGTATGAATATCTCTTAATATGATATATATATATATACATTAAATGTCTTTACAACGATAATCATTACATATATGTCTCGTTTAAAAATCATTAAGTTAGTAGTCTTGTTTTTACGTATGTAGTTCATTGTTAATATACTTAATGATATGTTTACTTATCATAGTATCATGTTAACTATATATATATCCATATATATGTCATCATATTGTTTTTACAAGTTTTAACGTTCGTGAATCACCGGTCAACTTGGGTGGTCAATTGTCTATATGAAACATATTTCAATTAATCAAGTCTTAACAAGTTTGATTGCTTAACATGTTGGAAACATTTAATCATGTAAATATCAATCTCAATTAATATATATAAACATGGAAAAGTTTGGGTCACTACAGTACCTACCCGTTAAATAAATTTCGTCCCGAAATTTTAAGCTGTTGAAGGTGTTGACGAATCTTCTGGAAATAAATGCGGGTATTTCTTCTTCATCTGATCTTCACGCTCCCAGGTGAACTCGGGTCCTCTACAAGCATTCCATCGAACCTTAACAATTGGTATCTTGTTTTGCTTAAGTCTTTTAACCTCACGATCTATTATTTCGACGGGTTCTTCGATGAATTGGAGTTTTTCGTTGATTTGGATTTCATCTAACGGAATAGTGAGATCTTCTTTAGCAAAACATTTCTTCAAATTCGAGACGTGGAAAGTGTTATGTACAGCCGCGAGTTGTTGAGGTAACTCAAGTCGGTAAGCTACTGGTCCGACACGATCAATAATCTTGAATGGTCCAAAATACCTTGGATTTAATTTCCCTCGTTTACCAAATCGAACAACGCCTTTCCAAGGTGCAACTTTAAGCATGACCATCTCTTCAATTTCAAATTCTATATCTTTTCTTTTAATGTCAGCGTAGCTCTTTTGTCGACTTTGGGCGGTTTTCAACCGTTATTGAATTTGGATGATCTTCTCGGTAGTTTCTTGTATAATCTCCGGACCCGTAATCTGTCTATCCCCCACTTCACTCCAAAAAATCGTAGACCTGCACTTTCTACCATAAAGTGCTTCAAACGGCGCCATCTCAATGCTTGAATGGTAGCTGTTGTTGTAGGAAAATTATGCTAACGGTAGATGTCGATCCCAACTGTTTCCTAAATCAATAACACATGCTCGTAGCATGTCTTCAAGCGTTTGTATCGTCCTTTCGCTCTGCCCATCAGTTTGTGGATGATAGGCAGTACTCATGTCTAGACGAGTTCCTAATGCTTGCTGTAATGTCTGCCAGAATCTTGAAATAAATCTGTCATCCCTATCAGAGATAATAGAGATTGGTATTCCATGTCTGGAGACGACTTCCTTCAAATACAGTTGTGCTAACTTCTCCATCTTGTCATCTTCTCTTATTGGCAGGAAGTGTGCTGATTTGGTGAGACGATCAACTATTACCCAAATAGTATCAAAACCACTTGCAGTCCTTGGCAATTTAGTGATGAAATCCATGGTAATGTTTTCCCATTTCCATTCCGGGATTTCGGGTTGTTGAAGTAGACCTGATGGTTTCTGATGCTCAGCTTTGACCTTAGAACACGTCAAACATTCTCCTACGTATTTAGCAACATCGGCTTTCATACCCGACCACCAAAAATGTTTCTTGAGATCCTTGTACATCTTCCTCGTTCCAGGATGTATTGAGTATCTGGTTTTATGAGCTTCTCTAAGTACCATTTCTCTCATATCTCCAAATTTTGGTACCCAAATCCTTTCAGCCCTATACCGGGTTCCGTCTTCCCGAATATTAAGATGCTTCTCCTTTGAGTAGTAAGGTTATTATGAATCATTATATTCACAGATTTTACTCGAACGGGTTCTCTGTCCTTCCTGCTCAAGGCATCGGCTACCACATTTGCCTTTCCCGGGTGGTAACAAATCTCAAAGTCATAATCATTCAACAATTCAATCCACCTACGCTGCCTCATATTCAGTTGTTTCTGATTAAATATGTGTTGAAGACTTTTGTGGTCGGTATATATAATACTTTTGACCCCATATAAGTAGTGCCTCCAAGTCTTTAATGCAAAAACAACCGCGCCTAATTCCAAATCATGCGTCGTATAATTTTGTTCATGAATCTTTAATTGTCTAGACGCATAAGCAATCACCTTCGTTCGTTGCATTAATACACAACCGAGACCTTGCTTTGATGCGTCACAATAAATCACAAAATCATCATTCCCTTCAGGCAATGACAATATAGGTGCCGTAGTTAGCTTTTTCTTCAATAACTGAAACGCTTTCTCTTGTTCATCATTCCATTCAAATTTCTTCCCTTTATGCGCTAATGCAGTCAAGGGTTTTGCTATTCTGGAAAAGTCTTGAATGAACCTTCTGTAGTAACCAGCTAGTCCTAAAAACTGGCGTATGTGTTTCGGAGTTTTTGGGGTTTCCCACTTTTCAACAGTTTCTATCTTTACCGGATCCACCTTAATACCTTCTTTGTTCACTATGTGACCGAGGAATTGAACTTCTTCCAACCAAAATGCACACTTTGAAAACTTAGCGTACAATTCTACCTTCCACAATACTTCTAACACCTTTCTCAAATGTTCACCGTGTTCTTGGTCATTCTTTGAGTAAATAAGTATGTCATCAATGAAAACAATGACAAACTTGTCAAGGTATGGTCCACACACTCGGTTCATAAGGTCCATGAACACAGCTGGTGCATTAGTTAAGCTAAACGGCATGACCATAAACTCGTAATGACCGTAACGTGTTCTAAAAGCAGTCTTTGGAATATCATCTTCTTTCACCCGCATTTGATGATACCCGAAACGTAAGTCAATCTTTGAATAAACAGACGAGCCTTGTAGTTAATAAAATAAGTCGTCGATTCTCGGTAGTGGGTAGCGGTTCTTGATGGTAAGTTTGTTCAACTCTCGGTAGTCGATACACAACCTGAATGTACCATCTTTCTTCTTGACAAACAAAACAGGAGCTCCCCACGGTGATGTGCTTGGTCGAATGAAACCACGCTCTAAAAGTTCTTGTAATTGGCTTTAAAGTTCTTTCATCTCGTTGGGTGCGAGTCTGTAAGGAGCACGAGCTATTGGTGCAGCTCTGGTACAAGATCTATTTGAAATTCAACGGATCGATGTGGGGGTAATCCCGGTAATTCTTTCGGAAATACATCGGGAAATTCTTTTGCAATGGGAACATCATTGATGCTCTTTTCTTCAGTTTGTACTTTCTCGACGCGTGCTAGAACAGCATAGCAACCTTTTCTTATTAGTTTTTGTGCCTTCAAATTACTAATAAGATGTAGCTTCGTGTTGCCCTTTTCTCCGTACACCATTAAGGGTTTTCCTTTTTCTCGTATAATGCGAATTGCATTTTTGTAACAAACGATCTCTGCTTTCACTTCTTTCAACCAGTCCATACCGATTATCACATCAAAACTCCCTAACTCTACTGGTATCAAATCAATCTTAAATGTTTCGCTAACCAGTTTAATTTCTCGATTCCGACATATATTATCTGCTGAAATTAATTTACCATTTGCTAATTCGAGTAAAAATTTACTATCCAAAGGCGTCAATGGACAACTTAATTTAGCACAAAAATCTCTACTCATATAGCTTCTATCCGCACCCGAATCAAATAAAACGTAAGCAGATTTATTGTCAATAAGAAACGTACCCGTAACAAGCTCCGGGTCTTCCTGTGCCTCTGCCGCATTAATATTGAAAACTCTTCCGCGGCCTTGTCCATTCGTGTTCTCCTGGTTCGGGCAATTTCTAATAATGTGGCCCGGTTTTCCACATTTATAACAAACTACATTGGCATAACTTTCTCCGACACTACTTGCTCCGCCATTACTCATTCCGACACCATTTGTTCCTTTCGTTCTATTAACCCTGGTCCGTAGACCTCACACTTCACCGCGCTATGACCATTTCTTTTACACTTGTTGCAAAATTTGGTGCAGAACCCCGAGTGATACTTTTCACACCTTTGGCATAGCTGCTTCTGATTGTTGTTGTTGTTGCGGTTATTATTGTTGTTGAGATGATTGTTGTAGTTGCTGTTGTTGTTGTTGTTGTTGTTGGGCCGTTTGTTGTAGTTGCGATTGATGTTGCGATTGTTGGGATAATTGTTGCGATTATTGTTGTAATTGCTGTTGTTGTTGTATTGGTGATTCTTATCACCGTTTTCCTCCCACTTTCTTTTGACTTGCTTCACATTGGCCTCTTCAGCAGTCTGTTCTTTAATTCTTTCTTCAATCTGGTTCACTAGTTTGTGAGCCATTCTACATGCCTGTTGTATGGAGGCGGGCTCGTGTGAACTTATATCTTCTTGGATTCTTTCCGGTAATCCTTTCACAAACGCGTCGATCTTCTCTTCCTCATCTTCGAATGCTCCCGGACACAATAGGCACAATTCTGTGAATCGTCTTTCGTACGTGGTAATATCAAATCCTTGGGTTCGTAACCCTCTAAGTTCTGTCTTGAGCTTATTGACCTCGGTTCTGGGACGGTACTTCTCGTTCATCAAGTGCTTGAATGCTGACCATGGTAGTGCGTACGCATCGTCTTGTCCCACTTGCTCTAGATAGGTATTCCACCATGTTAACGCAGAACTTGTGAAGGTATGCGTAGCGTACTTCACTTTGTCCTCTTCAGTACACTTACTTATGGCAAACACCGATTCGACCTTCTCGGTCCACCGTTTCAATCCGATCGGTCCTTCAGTTCCATCAAATTCCAAAGGTTTGCAGGCAATGAATTCTTTGTAGGTGCATCCTACACGATTTCCTGTACTGCTAGATCCAAGGTTATTGTTGGTATGTAGCGCAGCCTGTACTGCAGCTATGTTTGAAGCTAGAAAAGTACGGAATTCCTCTTCATTCATATTCACGGTGTGTCGAGTAGTCGGTGCCATTTCCTTCAAAATAGTCAAATGGAACAAGTTAATCATACAGAATATTAAGAGTAGTTAATAGTATTTCGTAGCATAATATGAACTCATTTATAAAAGCTTTTTCTTCATATTAGCGTTTTATAAGTTTAAATTCGGGTAGTACCTACCCGTTAAGTTCATACTTAGTAGCTAATATACAATTCAACTACTACAATTCTATATGAAAAACTAATTATAATAATATTTCGCGTTCAAACTTTTACACAATATTTTACAAACTTACAATACCGCTTATTTTACATATAGCATAAAATATAGCACACAATAAATTTGATACAAGATGGTTGTGAAGATAATTCTAGCTAGTACACAAGTCGTTCAACAAAGGCAATAAAGACACGTAATTCATACGTCCAGAAACAAGTCATGCATTCTGGTTTTACTAGGATTACTTCCCATCCTTGGTCTTGTGGAACATAACCGTTATGGCCGTTGATAAGACAGCGTGTTGTAACGTCGTCAAAGGGACGAGGGTTACGTAATGTCCAACAGTCCCGTAACAATCTAAAAACCTCATTTCTTACCCCAATTACCGACTTCGTCACTTGTGGGAACGTTTTGTTTAATAGTTGTAGCCCGATGTTCTTGTTCTCACTTTGGTGAGAAGCGAACATTACTAATCCGTAAGCATAACATGCTTCTTTATGTTGCATGTTAGCCACTTTTTCTAAATCACGAAGTCCAATATTCGGATATATTGAGTCAAAATAATTTCTTAACCCATTGCGTAAAATAGCATTTGGGTTCCCCGCAATATATGCGTCAAAGTAAACACATCATAACTTATGGATTTCCCAATATGATATCCCCCATCTTTCGAACGAAAGCCTTTTATAAACCAAGGCATTCTTGGAACGTTCTTCGAATGTCTTACAAACTGATCTCGCCTTAAATAGTTGTGCCGAAGAATTCTGACCGACTCTAGACAAGATTTCATCAATCATGTCTCCGGGTAGGTCTCTTAAAATATTGAGTTGTCTATCCATTTTGTGTTTTTATACTGTAAAATAGACAAGAGTTAGATTTATAAAAAAAAATACTTATTAATACAAGCAATTTTTACATATATCATAAAGCATAAGCACACTATATTACATATATTACACCACACAAATACAACTATCTTATTCCGACTCGCTTGTTTCTTCTTCTTCGGTTTTGGTTCGTTTTGCCAAGTTTCTAGGGATATATGATGTTCCCCTAATACGAGCCGTCGTTTTCCACATTGGTTTAGAAAAACCTGGTGGTTTAGAGGTTCCCGGGTCATTGTTACAACTTAAGGACTTCGGGGGTTGACGATACATATAAAGTTCATCAGGGTTGGAATTAGATTTCTCTATTTTTATGCCCTTTCCCTTATTATTTTCTTTTTCCTTTTTAAATTCAGTTGGGGTAATTTCTATAACATCATCGGAATTCTCGTCGGAATCCAATTCATCGGAGAATTGGTAATCCTCCCAATATTTTGCTTCCTTGGCGGAAACACCATTGACCATAATTAACCTTGGTCGGTTGGTTGAGGATTTTCTTTTACTTAACCGTTTTATTATTTCCCCCACCGGTTCTATTTCTTCATCCGGTTCCGATTCTTCTTCCGGTTCCGATTCTTCTTCCGGTTCCGACTCTTCTTCCGGTTCCTCTTCGGGAACTTGTGAATCAGTCCACGAATCATTCCAATTTACATTTGACTCTTCATTATTATTAGGTGAGTCAATGGGACTTGTTCTAGAGGTAGACATCTATCACATAATATCAAACGCGTTAAGAGATTAATATATCACATAATATTCACATGTTAAAAATATATAGTTTCCAACAAAATTTGTTAAGCAATCATTTTTCAAGTAAACACGGTCGAAATCCAGACTCACTAAAGCATCCTAACAAACTCGATAAGACACACTAATGCAAAATTCTGGTTCTCTAAGACCAACGCTCGGATACCAACTGAAATGTCCCGTTCTTATTGATTAAAAACGTTCCATATTAATTGATTTCGTTGCGAGGTTTTGACCTCTATATGATGCGTTTTTCAAAGACTGCATTCATTTTAAAACAAACCATAACCTTTATTTCATCAATAAAGGTTTAAAAAGCTTTACGTAGATTATCAAATAATGATAATCTAAAATATCCTGTTTACACACGACTATTACATAATGGTTTACAATACAAATATGTTACAACAAAATAAGTTTCTTGAATGCAGTTTTTACACAATATCATACAAGCATGGACTCCAAATCTCATCCTTATTTAAGTATGCGACAGTGGAAGCTCTTAATTATCACCTGAGAATAAACATGCTTAAAACGTCAACAAAAATGTTGGTGAGTTATAGGTTTAACCTATATATACCAAATCATAATAATAGACCACAAGATTTCATATTTCAATACACATCCCATACATAGAGATAAAAATCATTCATATGGTGAACACCTGGTAACTGACATTAACAAGATGCATATATAAGAATATCCCCATCATTCCGGGACACCCTTCGGATATGATATAAATTTCGAAGTACTAAAGCATCTGGTACTTTGGATGGGGTTTGTTAGGCCCAATAGATCTATCTTTAGGATTCGCGTCAATTAGGGTGTCTGTTCCCTAATTCTTAGATTACCAGACTTAATAAAAAGGGGCATATTCGATTTCGATAATTCAACCATAGAATGTAGTTTCACGTACTTGTGTCTATTTTGTAAATCATTTATAAAACCTGCATGTATTCTCATCCCAAAAATATTAGATTTTAAAAGTGGGACTATAACTCACTTTCACAGATTTTTACTTCGTCGGGAAGTAAGACTTGGCCACTGGTTGATTCACGAACCTATAACAATATATACATATATATCAAAGTATGTTCAAAATATATTTACAACACTTTTAATATATTTTGATGTTTTAAGTTTATTAAGTCAGCTGTCCTCGTTAGTAACCTACAACTAGTTGTCCACAGTTAGATGTACAGAAATAAATCGATAAATATTATCTTGAATCAATCCACGACCCAGTGTATACGTATCTCAGTATTGATCACAACTCAAACTATATATATTTTGGAATCAACCTCAACCCTGTATAGCTAACTCCAACATTCACATATAGAGTGTCTATGGTTGTTCCGAAATATATATAGATGTGTCGACATGATAGGTCGAAACATTGTATACGTGTCTATGATATCTCAAGATTACATAATATACAATACAAGTTGATTAAGTTATGGTTGGAATAGATTTGTTACCAATTTTCACGTAGCTAAAATGAGAAAAATTATCCAATCTTGTTTTACCCATAACTTCTTCATTTTAAATCCGTTTTGAGTGAATCAAATTGCTATGGTTTCATATTGAACTCTATTTTATGAATATTAACAGAAAAAGTATAGGTTTATTGTCAGAAAAATAAGTTACAAGTCATTTTTGTAAAGGTAGTCATTTCAGTCGAAAGAACGACGTCTAGATGACCATTTTAGAAAACATACTTTCACTTTGAGTTTAACCATAATTTTTGGATATAGTTTCATGTTCATAATAAAAATCATTTTCTCAGAATAACAACTTTTAAATCAAAGTTTATCATAGTTTTTAATTAACTAACCCAAAACAGCCCGCGGTGTTACTACGACGGCGTAAATCCGGTTTTACGGTGTTTTTCGTGTTTCCAGGTTTTAAATCATTAAGTTAGCATATCATATAGATATAGAACATGTGTTTATTTGATTTTAAAAGTCAAGTTAGAAGGATTAACTTTTGTTTGCGAACAAGTTTAGAATTAACTAAACTATGTTCTAGTGATTACAAGTTTAAACCTTCGAATAAGATAGTTTTATATGTATGAATCGAATGATGTTATGAACATCATTACTACCTTAAGTTCCTTGGATAAACCTACTGGAAAAAATAAAAATGGATCTAGCTTCAACGGATCCTTGGATGGCTCGAAGTTCTTGAAGCAGAATCATGACACGAAAACAAGTTCAAGTAAGATCATCACTTGAAATAAGATTGTTATAGTTATAGAAATTGAACCAAAGTTTGAATATGATTATTACCTTGTATTAGAATGATAACCTACTGTAAAAAACAAAGATTTCTTGAGGTTGGATGATCACCTTACAAGATTGGAAGTGAGCTAGCAACTTGAAAGTATTCTTGATTTTATGTAACTAGAACTTGTAGAATTTATGAAGAACACTTAGAACTTGAAGATAGAACTTGAGAGAGATCAATTAGATGAAGAAAATTGAAGAATTAAAGTGTTTGTAGGTGTTTTTGGTCGTTGGTGTATGGATTAGATATAAAGGATATGTAATTTTATTTTCATGTAAATAAGTCATGAATGATTACTCATATTTTTGTAATTTTATGAGATATTTCATGCTATTTGCCAAATGATGGTTCCCACATGTGTTAGGTGACTCACATGGGCTGCTAAGAGCTGATCATTGGAGTGTGTATACCAATAGTACATACATCTAAAAGCTGTGTATTGTACGAGTACGAATACGGGTGCATACGAGTAGAATTGTTGATGAAACTGAACGAGGATGTAGTTGTAAGCATTTTTGTTAAGTAGAAGTATTTTGATAAGTGTATTGAAGTCTTTCAAAAGTGTATAAATACATATTAATACACTACATGTATATACATTTTAACTGAGTCGTTAAGTCATCGTTAGTCGTTACATGTAAGTGTTGTTTTGAAACCTTTAGGTTAACGATCTTGTTAAATATTGTTAACCCAATGTTTATAATATCAAATGAGATTTTAAATTATTATATTATCATGATATTATCATGTATGAATATCTCTTAATATGATATATATATATATATACATTAAATGTCTTTACAACGATAATCGTTACATATATGTCTCGTTTAAAAATCATTAAGTTAGTAGTCTTGTTTTTACATATGTAGTTCATTGTTAATATACTTAATGATATGTTTACTTATCATAGTATCATGTTAACTATATATATATCCATATATATGTCATCATATAGTTTTTACAAGTTTTAACGTTCGTGAATCACCGGTCAACTTGGGTGGTCAATTGTCTATATGAAACATATTTCAATTAATCAAGTCTTAACAAGTTTAATTGCTTAACATGTTGGAAACATTTAATCATGTAAATATCAATCTTAATTAATATATATAAACATGAAAAAGTTCGGGTCACTACATGAGGATGGTTTTGATCTCACAGCATACAGTGATTCAGACTATGGAGAATGTAAGAAAGATTTTAAGTCAACATCAGGAGGTTGTCAGTTTCTGGGAAGCAAACTAGTTACATGGCAGTGTAAGAAGCAGACAGCGGTGGCTCAGTCCACGTGTGAAGCAGAATATATTGCCGCAGCAGTTGTACATCGCAGGTCATCTGGATCCAACAGCAACTACGTGACTACGGTTTGCAAATTTCTAACACTCCTATTTATGTTGATAATACGGCGGCCATAGCTGTCACTAAGAATCCCGTAAATCATTCTAAAACGAAACACATTGGGATTAAATACCATTTCATTAGATATTGCTATGAGAAAAAGTTGATAGATGTAGTGCAAATAGACACTACAGCCCAAAGGGCTGATCTCTTCACAAAAGCTTTTAATAAACCACGCTTTGAATTTCTGTTAAAAGAGATTGGTATTAAGTTGTTTAAAGATGTGGTTCCTGAAACTGAGGTTCCTGACACAGAGGAACCTAAGCCTGAGACGGAGTTGTGAATTGTTAAGAAACTGCTTGTAGAGTATGTATAGTTTTGCATGGTAGTTTGTAGATCATTTGCATGTATACTTTTCATTTGAATGATAGATTAGTTTTTTCCTGATATTTCTGCATGTTTGCTTATGTTTTTAGATAAATTTATGCTTTTGTACAGAGAAAATCAAAAAGCCATAAAAATTAAAAACCAGAAAAACATATAAAAATTGAAAAATGGAAAATCCATAAAAAAAAAATTGAAAAACCTGAAAATGAGTTGCTTGTTATGTTTGTGGGAAGTGATTGCAATACTGAACTGACATGTAAGTTATGAAATAAAAGTAATATAGAATGATTGATAATGTGTTAGTAGACTTTAATGGCCTAATTCTAGATAGAGATGATCACACGAACAAAGCGTAAATATCATGACAAGGAAATCATGGAAAGGTTTACAGTGGTTGAGGGTAGTCACCTACTTATCACTGAATATGTACTGAGAAATGGTTGTTCAGAAACTCAACAGACGGTTGAGGTCTCCCCTACTACGATTTATACTCGGTAGCAAAAGGATAATTTTGTGAGTCCCCAAGGTGAGCATACTTTGTCTAGGATGCATACTTGTTTCTATTTACCTTTATTACTTGGACCAAAATCCAACAACGTACATATCGGATACCCAAAGGGAGGTGTTTTCTCTTAAAGGGTTGAGAAGTGCAGTCTTGTATCACAGACATAGAATGATGTGTATATTGCAATGTCATCGGGTTCTATATTTCAATATCAGAAGATTGGTTTTTCGTGCAGTTACTACTAACGTCAAAGACAGTAGTGCATCATCATCATGTATAGTTGTATTTACTTATTTATTTTGTTTGTTTTATTTATGGAGAAAAGGCAACATCAGAAAATCCAAAAAAAAAATAAAAAATAAAAATAAAAATAAAAATTGCAAGTTATGGTTTATTTATGTTTCATTTAAGGTTGTAAATAATTTGATGCGCCACCTAGCTGCAAGAGAATCATGGATCAAGAATTGAACAAAGATTCAGAGATTCCTCAGTTTTCTATGTATGCGACAACATATATTCCAATCGGAGACTTATTATGAACATTTTAGTTATCTACATCCGAGGGGGAGAATTTATCAGATCATCGGATATAGAGAACTTAAATCATTCAGTTCAACTTACATTTGGTGATCTGTACTTCTTTTGTCTGTGGTATAGGATTGTGCCTATTGACTTGGATAGAGAGAATATCTTCTGGAGGATATCTTAGCGTTCCATCACTCAAATATATATATCACTACCATCCATCCAACAACATACATCATACGATTTCCGTTTAAGTATGAGGTTTATAGCGGCCGGTATGCGTCTTTTCAAAGTATGCAATAAATTTGAGATTCACAAGGTTATCTGAAACGAAAAGTGTAAGTTTAAGGTAGAAGCTCATGGCTGACAGGGTTGCTAGAAACATCGTGAGATGGTTCTGTTCAATCAAATTGAAAGTACATTGATGTGATAAGAGGACAGCGTCAACATGTTGTGCTCAATTGTTCTACCTGAAACATCGTGCGATCTCAAATGAGGACTGAATTCGTGATCAAAGTCTAACATTGAAAAGTGTTAAGGTAATTAATATAACGTGATCATCGAAGTCTGGGGTGAAAGTTGATAAATGTTTACTGATATATTTGAAAGTTGTTCTGTATATGCTTTATCAAATAAGTTAATGAACTGTGAAAAACATGTCAATGTAGTTCAGTTCTGATCCCCGAATTAAAAGATTTAATCAATTTGATATATCAACTCACAAAAAGATGTGCTATATTCCTTGAAGTGTGATTCATGATAAGCAGTTTTTCTTGTTCTTATGTAGATAACATCATGCATTTGTTAATGGTAATGTTTAATGAAACTGATGTTAGAAGTTAATTCACTACAGATATAAAAGGTTAAATGTTACTGATTACGTCTGTTATAATATTGCTAATCATCACACACTGGGTCTTGTACAGTTATTTGCTTTGTGTATTTGCATGAGCATGCATATCTGAGATAGTTTGCATTTATAGATTAGTTGCATGAGCATTTCTGTTTATGGTTTAAGCCAAACAACTCAGTTCTCGGAAAGGTTTACTGTGAAAGGAATCCAATGTTTTTCATTAAATTTGAAAACAAGTTGTTTAGAGCTTAAAGGAACAAAGCGTGTCTGATTTATACTATGGAGATCAGTCCCAGGGGGAGTAAATGTGATAAAAGAAGTATTGTTTGAATATGAAAAGGGTTAAGTTTTAAAGTTTTTCAAAAACCCAGACCACCGGCCGACTGTAATTACATCCGGCCGATGGACAAAGACACTCGACCGAGTGTCAAGACCTTCGGGCCGAAGGATTAGACCATCGGCCAATGGTCACTGACAGGATATAAAAGGACCCAGAGTCGAACAGGTCAGTCTCATTGTGCAATTTTGAGTGATTTTACCCTAGATTTTCAAGTGAAAGTGAAAAGAGTTTTTGTCCGACTACTTTGTGCATCTTTCTTTTGTGATTCCAGCGCCGTAATCGAGGTACCCTACCTCTTTTTCATTCGGTTTTAATCTTTAATTTTGTGCTCGTAGTCTAAAATTTTAATCGAATGATTTTTGGTTGCTATCTGTTATAATTGGTGATATATATGTGTTTATCGGTCCCTTTAGCATCTACTCTGACTAGGTTTTGAACCAGAAACTCCAGATTGATCGAATTCAATTTTTAATCAAACAGATCTGATGAACTACATTCGGCCGATGGTCTTTGACCATCGACCGATGGTGTATCACACTCGGCCGGATGACACTTCACTCGGCCGTAGGTCCTAAATTGATCGGTTTGTATATGTGCTTTAGACCAACTACCGTAGGTCTAGACCATCGGACTGATGGTCCAGTCCATCGACCGATGGTCACTTGATTGAACCGATGGTAGATTTTTATATTGAATTTAATTGAATTTTTGGTCTCTGGTATTTGCTGTTATGTCTCTCTAATGCTAGTGCTTGTAGTATGTATTAGGATGTCAGGTTGATCCTTTGTTGGGAAATGGATGTTTAACATTGACCGTAGGAGAATTCTAGCTAGAGGACGACCCATCTTAGTGGAACAAAAGGTCATTGCTACTCGATAGACCTATAGTCTTTGTGAACAAATTGGATGTCAAGCATTTTTAGACATTGGAGATTACTTTTGTCCTGAATTACTGTGGGAATTTTATGCCAATGTTGTTTTAGAAGATGGTAAGAAGAAGTTTGTGCACTCAGGCCTATTTTTCCATCAGTTTAAGTGGACTATGGAGGAATTTTCAAACCTATTGAATGTCCCGTACACTGGGGTTAAAATTTTGTATCCTAGCAAAGATATTCGAAAGATTCCCAACAGATTCAGACTATCTGACATAGTTGCAAGGTTATGCAAGCCAGGGAAAGTAGTTAATGCAGGTAGGGTTGAAATTAGTGATGACGAGGTATCACAACAACATGAGATACACTTGAGAATCATCAAAATGAATGTGACCTTTAGGAAAGAAGGAGATAATTTGTTATCTGGTACTGAAGCTATGCTTTTGTATTGCCTGCTAGAAGGTATTCAAGTGAATATGGGCCATTTTCTCATTCATGTGATGAAAGATTTTCTTGAGATGGAAGAACCATTTCCATACGCAGCTTTACTATATACCTTGTTTGAGAAACTTGGTGTAATTCAACATGAGGAAAAGCTAGTGCCAGAGGATTCCATTATGGGATGAATGATTCTGAATTTATGTTTATGTGTTTGTTTATTTTCAGCTTGTTATGTAATTTGATAATGCTAGCTTGTTAGCATTATTACACTATTCTATGTCTGTATTAATTCTACTTCGGACATGTAATCGTGTAACTGAGATCCTGATCAATTAGTCTTTATAATGTAATATCTTCTGTGATGATCATTCTGTGATATTGTCTTTGTGATGCTGATTTGAATTGTGTTTGCAGTTATTTTCATAATGTCAGGTGTTCAAGCTGATCCAGAAAACATTGCACATGAATCCGATACTGAGTCATCGGGAGGTCCATTTTCTATTGATCTTCCAGGATTGAAAGCTAACAGTGGCTCTAATCTCACTGCATGTCTAAATGAGAAAGGTCCTAATGCTGGTAAGTACAAGGGGTAATTGAGTTTCTGAAACGTTCAAGAGTATTTGTAGCTATCTCTATGCCGTGTACAGCATATTACTCACATCAGAGAGAGTTCTGGGAACGTGCAAGAGTTAAGACTGTAGATGACAGGAAGGTAATTATAAGTACTGTTTGTGGTCAGGAGATTCAGATTTCTGAAGATACAATTCGAAACACTTTCTTGTTTGAGGACGATGAGAATATGCCGAAGAAGTTGTCAAAGACAAAGATTACAGGATGTGTGTTAAGATGCAAGTATTCTGGTGATATTACGAGAGCAACGATTAAGAGAAGTGGATTCACACCACCGTATAGATATTTGTCACTTGTTGTGCTGAGGTGTTTAAGTTCGTTGCAAGGAGGGTTTGATGAACTGAGCGAGATCTATCAAGGAATGTTTGCTGCTTTGGTTTTGAAGGCTGATTTCAATTTCTCAGGAGTTATCTTTGATCTACTGATGGAGAATGTGACGAGCAAGTCATATCTGATTTATCCAAGGTTCCTACAAATTATGATCAACCAGCAAACTGTTGATTTGCCAAGATTGAGGAAAGATGCCATTGATTTAAAACACATGACAGATCTTACGTTCAACCGATTGAATCAGATGAAAAGTGCTAGTGATGGCAAGCTGGTGTGTCATCTAGCTCGAGAGGATTATCGGTGTCCACCAGGAAAGAAGTGTAGAAACGAAAATAGTTTATCTGATCGAGAGCCTGATTTTGAGGTAGCTAACAGTGATGAAGAAGTTGATCAACCTGTGAATACTCAAGCTGCAGGTGGTTCAGGGACAGAAGGTTTAGTTGATGAGATTGGTGATATTAATCCTGATGTTGGTGAAGAGCCACAAGGGGATCAAAAAGAAGAATGGTTGAAGATGAGAGTTCTTAGGTTTCAACTAAGCTAAAATTGAAAAGAAGGTTCAAGTTGGTTTATAAAGATGCTGGTAGATCTGCTGCTGGTGCTACCCAAGGAACACCGCCCGCTCAGACTCAAGGACAACAAACTTCACAACAACAACGTCCGTCAACGCAACAGTCACCACCCGTGGTTCAACAGGTTTCTCAAGAGACGGTTTCTACTCCAATTCCTAGTCCTCCACCGTGTACAGGGGCAGAAGGAGGTGTTAGCTCATCTACTCTTCAGAATTTGAATGATTTATATGTTCAACCGATGGCTGACAACTTGAGGTTGAGAAAGGAAATGGATGAGAAGGTTGAGAATTTGAAGGAAGAGAATCGTGTGAAGTCCGAGGACGTTACTCGGTTAAGTATGCAAGTTGAATTACTTCAGAAGAAGGTTGGTGATCAGTCGTTGTTATTGACCGATGCAAAAAGAGAGGCTTCTCAAGCTAGGAAGTTGGCTGAATCTACTCTAGCAAAGGTTACATCTTGGGAAGAAAAGTTTGATTTGATTGAATTGCCTGAGGGAGAGACTGATAATCAAATGGTGGAGGCACCTGGTTCCTTCAAAGCTACAGCACTGTCAGTAATTCCTCTTAAAATTGATTATAGTTTTAGTGATTTCTTTTCTAAACAGGATGAGCTCAAGCATTCTGTTGTTTATGATGATTTAGAAGAGGGAGAGATTCCTCACAACTTCACTAGAGCTGAGCTGGACGAAATGGTGCGTCTAGAGCAAGAAGAAGCTAAAGCTGCTGACGCACAGTCCGATGATCCTCCATCAGAGGATGATTCTTTTGGGCCTGAGATTTCTGAAGATCTTGATGATCGGGATGTTGATGATTTAGTTGAGGATGTTACTCATGGAGATTTTCCTACATATCAAAATGATGAGAATGAGGATCTTCCGGGTTTTGAGGAGTTGTTTAGAACTGATGATGAGATTTTGAATAGAATGTGTAAAGAGAAGGAAAGGACAGAGGTTTTGCCTGAAGGTTTCTTGCCGGTTAAGTATAATGATGAAGTTGTCGAGAAGTTAGAAGCTGATTGGCGTGATATATTGAGAATCAGAAAGTACTGTGAGAAACCGAAGCTTGAGCCAAAGTATTTGAAGATGATTAATTTGAGAAAGAGTGCGAAAGTAAGAATTCTTGCCTGGGCGTACATTGAAGAATTCAACATGTTTGCGATTAAGAGAGAGTTTGGTGTTGATTATATTAAACATGGTCACGAATTCAAATCACTGCCGTATTTTGAGCTAATGCAGATTGCCAGGTTAAGAATGTTATATTGTGGATTTGATGATCGATCTTCGTTGCTAGTGAAGAAGATTCGAATTGCTTTTAATTCAAAGAATTGGGAAGGTTTTAGACCACAATTTCCTAGGATTAGTTTCAAAGTTAATCCTAGAACTGGTGAATCTCGAAGGATTGTGAAGTATAAGCGAGCAAAGACTATGAAGAAGGTACCTTTAAGGAAGTTGCCGCAGAATTGGAGTCAGAGATTCAGATGGTGGTTTTATGATGATCGTTCTGAAGAAGCTGTGATTGTTTTGGATAAGCTGAAAGAAGATGATATTGATTACATTCGTGTATTGGATCCGATTTGGTTAAGAAACTGTACCGAGGCTGATATTTTCACATTGTATTACAATCGTATGCTCTATCGTCGTGAGAACAGGGTACAAGCTGAACAGTATGTGAAAGTAGCTAAGCTGTGCTACTTGAACAACATGGTAATCGATCCGTACGAATGAAGTAAATGATGACTGAAGATTTTTGAAATAGAACTAGATCTTAGGGGGAGTTTGTTGGTGCATAATCCCGAGTTCTATTATGTAATAAGTTCTATTAGTTTTGTATTTCGTATTTCAGTCATGTATGAACATCGTCATTAATACTTTGTATTTGAATTGCTTAGTATAATGTCGTGAAATGGTTAAGAGCAGTTGGTTGGCTGCTCAGACCATCGACCGATGGTAGGGACCATCGGTCGAGGGACTCTCACCATCGGCCGTAGGTCACAGACCACCGGCCGATGGTCACTGAAGATATATATATATATACGGGTTTTGTGGTTCATTGCAAGGTTACACACCACAAACCCTTTAGCCGTCGTATCATTCTGTGTTTATCGTCCCAGACCAATTCCCAACCGAATACAAGGCTCTAGGCATCGATTATATCAACTATTTGTTGGTTAGATTGATCCCGATACTTAATTAAGTATTCGACTCGCCCTAGTTATCGTTTCCGCCGTTAATCTAGGTTAATACGTTTGATCTAAGGTCCATAGTTCATCTACACATACTACCATATCATGTTATCATTTACGTTTTTCTTTGCCCTAATTACGTGTACAATTAAAGCTACATGCAAGTGTTTATTGAAGAGCTTTTAAGTTGTTGTATGCTGGTGTAATGTCGTTAGTGCCAAACCGAAAATGATGCCTTAGGGTGCGTTTGTTTGCCTCTTAATGGAATGGTTCAGTGCTGAATGCTGAACCATTCAACATTCAGTGCGTTTGTTTCTGACCTCTGAATGACATATGGTGCTGAATGGTTCAAAATTCAGTGATGAACCATTCAGAGATGAAACACTCTCTTAACCATTAAGAGCCTAAATTTTCTGTAATTTTCTCCTCAAATCATATCCTGAACACTTAACTAACAAGTATATTGAATATTTTATTCATGTTACGCTTTGATAAGGTATTTTTACTCAATTTATATCATTCATTCTAAATGATTATCAAACAGCATATTTTCATTTAGAACAAACTTTATTCAGAGGCTTTGAATCATTCAGATTCTGAACCATTCAGCGCTAAATCATTCAGTTTTATCAAACGCACCCTTAGTTAATGGTTGAGTAAGCTTTCAGTTTTTTGGCGGAATCTGTTTTTAAGGTTGGTAGTGCTGCTTTCAAGCTTATATTATATATATTTGTTGATTAATTAAACTTTTTTTATATGTTTACTTTTCATGGTTACGAACTGATTCAATCTCTTACGGCTAAATTTAAAATTTTTTGATGATTTCTTATTAGGTTACTTAGGGTTTTTTTTGTTGTTACATTCTGGAATTTATGTTTATTTATTTAATTAAGTTGCTTCATACTTGATTGACTTCATGTTGTGTTTGTGTGTTGTTTCTCTTCCTTTAATTTATATTGCATTTAGTCGAAAATGCAATTGAAGTAGGCAACGGATTTTCATGCTATCATGTTTGGAATTATTATGAGCGATTTTTTTTTTTTTTTTTTTTTTTTGACGGCCAAAAAATAATTATATTAAAAAAACGCTTCCTAACAAGGCGTTAAGAGAGAATTACAAAGGAATAGCGAACCACGAGTTCCAATTGAAAACTAGATGACCCCTATTTTTAATCCAAGGAATGACAATAATCTGATTAAATCAAAGAGACTATTCCTATTATAAAAAACATCGTTAAAAATGACACCATTCCGATAACGCCACAACGCCCATAGAAGGGTAACCACGGAAGCAATGTCTTGTTTCTTCTGAATATTATATAATTGAACGCCTTCGATCCATACAATGAGTATTAAAATAGAACTTGCCGCCAATTGATCTATTTTACTTATTCTGAGCGGTTCTCTACATTTTTATGATTACATTTTAGTGATCAGATGTTTCATTAAAATAGATCACAAAAATATAATCACATAAAATGAGTATCCTAATCATATGTTTTACGAATTTGCCTGTAGGGTTAGTTGTTGCGGCCGAGTTAGACAATAAGTGGAAGGTTTTTCTTTTAAGTTCATATTTGAAATTTTGAGTTGTTGTAGTGAATAGCGGGTCTACAATAATGTAATTTATTTGTTGCAATCTAAGCTACTTAGAGCTCCTAACGAGGGCGAATGTGGTCTATGTAAAGAATATTAAAAAAAGAAAGATAAGTTGTGATAGAATTATGGGAGATGGATTGAGCAATGAAAAACAAAATCATATTTTGGTGTGGCAGTTTACAGATTGCAGACATGGCGATTCAAGTTTTATTGCTTGATTTATCCGAGTCTTATTTTTCTTTTTAATTATTTTTCCAAACTTTCGTTGTCCATGCAAAAACAAAGGATCCACAACTGTTGAACGATAAGCGTATCGCCTGAGGCGCAATAACTCGCAGTCACACCTTCAACTCATACTAACACCAATTAAGGACGAAGTTTTCTAAAGCCACGAGGCATGGACGACTCTAATGGAGGGACTATCGCCCCCTGATTAAGTAATAAAATTTGTACCCATTTGAGTTACGAACGCTTTTTAATCAACTAAATTGGAGTTCGTATGAACAAGAGATATGACTTAAATGGTGAAAGCTAAAACAATTACATTTATCAACAATTTACTAATCTTTTCGTATCTCATAGTCAATTTCAATTGAAATCAATTTTAAACTAAATAAGCATCGTAAGTTCATAAAAATAACTTTCAAAATGTACAATTAGAATCGATATTAATATAAAAAATGCATAAATTTATATTAAACTTACATTATATTATTATATATCTATATAAAATTTGGCTCCCAAACTTTTTTTAAGTCCCACCACGGGCATTACTCATTAGGGATCGTGACACCCCAAAACTTTGTAACTAATGCAACCCTTTTAGAATATTTTTAATTTAAAATAAAATTATGTTCTAATTTACTAGTGTTTGACAACTCTATTATTTTCCTTTTGCAACAATAATTAAAATTTGTGAAACTGAAAAGTAGTAATAAATAAATAAAAGTAACAAATATATGCTGTTACGTTTGCTTTGTAGATACTCCCTTCGTCCCAGATTAATTGTTCAGTATTTCTTTTCGAATTGTCCCAAATTAATTGTCTACTTCCAAAAATGGAAAGTAAATTTAAGGAAGTTTACAATATTGTTCTTAATGAATTAATTAAATTACAAAAGTTAGAGGGCTTTTTAATTAATTCATTGAGGGTAAAACTGTAAAGTTAGAAAAAAAAGAAAAAGTACAGTTTAATAATGACATTTCTTAAATTGTGTGTTTTTTGTCTGGGAACAATTAATCTAGGATGTAGGGAGTACTTAATTTGTATAACTTCTTTCAAATCTCTCTTACTCTCTCACTCATTGCATCTATAAAATATTGAATGTTTAGTGGCGTAAGCAAAAAAAAATTAATCGGGGGCGAAAAACTTTTAATAAGCATAGTAAAATTTTTGGGCAAAATATAAAGGTTTCAAGAAAAAAACATGAAGTTTTTGAACAAAATTTCACTACTACAGATAAAGACATGTAGACGTGTTGAAAAGCATATCTAGACGTGTTTTTGAACACGTCTACATGTTACATGTCTACTTGCCTAATATTATGTAGAGCGGTTGAAACTGGTCTAGATATACTTAACTAGACGTGTTACAAAATTTTGTTTGCGCGCCTTATTGTGGAACAACCGGTCTTGTTGATATGTGATAACAGGTCTAAAAAGGAAAATGTCATCAATGTTAACCGGTCTTAATAAGAAAAAAATTACACGATCAGTGGTATATCAAAATCAAAATATAACTAAATTAAGATCATTCCCTGAATATGTAACTAAAACAAATTCAACGCTATTACTAAAACCACACTATTATACATATATTTAAAGTGTTTAAAAATACCTCTTAAAAAAAAAAAAAAAATCAATAATTCAATTATACATAGTCACAACGATAAGGTAATGCCTATAAGCTAAAACGCATTTTGATCTTTTATCAGCTAACTAAAACTAAATAGTAGATGGAAAATCCCAAGTGCCAAACACGCCTCCACTTCTCTTCCAACACGTCTCATCCAACACCCCCCCTCAATGAGTTTTCTTGATACCTAAAGTCATCAACATTCAAATGTTAAGTCCTTTTCATAAAAGAATACACAGGCTTTGAAACTAACTACAGTATAAATCGAACAAATCATTATAATAGAATACATACTAATCACATCGCATTCCGAACTGATCTGCTGTTGATTGCACAAAATTATAATACCACATGTATTGCATACACGTTAAACATACAACAATGAACTGAATATCTGTTTGTTTCAATATGTAAAAATGTACGTATAAACACATGGTTACATACTTACATATATAGACATAAAATCCATAAAAGTAAGCTTCTATGCATGTACCTTGGTTAAGCGGCACAATTTCAAGAGGCGCCATTGTATGGAAGTCTCTATCCTCCTTTAGTGTATTAAAATAATTCTCTTAAACAATATTTAATTTAAAGCTTCAAACATCCATAGTCCTTCACATCTCGTTCTACATATAAACATACAGATTGTTGATTAAGCTTAGATTAGTTAAAATACTCTTAACGTATCATTATCGTATCATGGCCATGATGGTCGACTTCGGGAACAAGTCAAGTTATATTAGGAAGTAAATATTTATTAGTTGTTGGCTGATGAATTGCAAGTGAGTCATTTGTCTTCTTCATCTGATTGCAAGATCTCCATCTCCTTATCACTAGGTTACTAGGGAGGGCTTGAAGAACAGGAACGAACAAGAAGGAGTTACGGGCTTAGATTACGACTCCATTTCCAAGATCAGATCCACGAAAGCTACAATGAATTAAGGAATCTAATCAACAAAAAATCGATCTGTGTTTTATTCAAATCAACAAAAAATAGCAAGTCATGGCCTCTCGGATGGCGTTTAATATTCCAACCTCGCCTTTTACTCCGGCCACTGTTGGCCGCCGTCGTCGTCTTCATCCACTACCTGCGCAATCATCTCGTCAATATAACCATCAGAATAATCACAATCCCCCATCGACTTTTCCTAATCCCTCGGCTGATGAGGTGTGGGTGTTGGTTGAAAGAAGGCGAAAAGCCAACAAAAAACTCTCTACTAATCACTCGTTTGCAAGAAACCTGATCCACCGTTTTGGTAATCCAAACACACATCATCCGGTATACAAACAGAAATGGGTGCCATCTTCATCGGCTAACCCTAACCCTAACCATACATAGAATACTACAAACCCTAATACCACAAACCCAAAACAAGCAACCAAACCTACAAACCCTAAAAGTGCAGCCACTTTTCCTAACAACATTGCACTGAACCAACAATCTAGCTCTCGTGTTCACGAACCTTTCTCCCCAAAACATGTCCCGGCATCAGCGCCTATCACATCGGTTATGGTTTTCGGATTCCCAGATTCATGGAGCAAGATTGATCTCCGTTGCTTCATTAGCAGGTATGGGAATGTACACGACATCTTCATACCCTTCACGAAAAGATTAAGAAACGGTAATAAATTCGCTTTTGTTAAATTCATTGACGTTACCGACCTTAACTTCTTGCTTAAACGACTAAACTCCATAAATCTTGGTAATGGGTGGCTAAAGGCTTATAAGGCCCTTGATCGAAAAGCTTCTGCCTCGAATGATAAACCTATACAACCCCCTTCTACAAAACCCGTTTCATCGTCTCTACCTAATCATCATACCATTCCGAATAAGGGGTTCACTGATGGGCGTCCGTTTAACAAGGTGGTTGGGAATATGGACGGATACACTAGTGATATCACGAAAGAACTAACTAGCATCGGGTGGTTCAATCGTTGGGACTGCAATGGTAAATTTAGAGAAATCTCCATTGTGGATAAACATAATGACACTGAAATCCTGAATAAAGCTATTATCGGTACCATCCTCAAACTTGAATATCTTGAACATATCTTATTTTTGTGCGAAATGGAGAATCTGAATAATGTTCAGGTAAAGTATCTTGGTGGGATGGAAGTTATGTTCATCTTTGAGTCCGAGGAGCAAGCTTCATCTATTCTTAATGCGAAACACCATTGTATCCACAAATGGATGACCAACATTCGTAAATGGGATGAAAACCACTCATACCAAGGTCGAATTACATGGTTAAAAATCACGGGTATTCCTGTCCAGTTTTGGAACGAAAAAACATTTACTGCCATCGCAAAATGGTGGGGAGAACCTATTGACTTCTCGAATTGTTCTTTAAAAGGTAACAAAAATCTCGTTGTAGCAAAAGTATTAGTTAAGTTACGAGATGCACACTTGGTACATGACATTGTGCGTGTCACATCCGATAGTTCCATCTTTTTTGCTTATGTAATGGAAGAAACCAATGGGATTTTCAAAGTTATTGTTAACCCAGATCACGTGGAAAGTGATGGAAGTGATGGGATATCGGAGTCTGAGTTACCGGGTAATGTCGAATATGCAAATTTTGATGATGAATCAAAATCAGACTTCTCTGATGACTTCTTTAATCATAAACCGAATTTAAAGACTAATGAGGTTGAACCAGGTGACAATAATTCAAAATGTTGGGTGGCTGAAAGCTCATTTGTTGGTCCTATTAAAGAACATGTGAATGGTATATCCTCTGTTAACAATATCGATAATCATTCTGTTAATGAACATTCAAATGAGGTGGACCAAAAAATGAATGATATGGGATTAGCCCAAATGTCTGCTGAAGGGCTGGCCCAGAGGGCTTGCGGTGATATTACAGGTTCGGGAAATGTTACTGTCAACGATAATTTTGTGTTGGAACAAATAATATTCGATAATGTTCCAAAAGGTGGCGAGAACATCGCAACTGTCCAGCCCAACAATTCTCACGGGCCTGAATTTCAAGACGGGCCTCCTCCCATTCTTAAGTTCACACCCGACTCACCATATGTGTCGTACGTTGAAAAAGAGGACAATTCTATCCCTAATCCTACAGGTGATAATGATAACATTCAAGGTAATGCTGTGGGACATGTGGATGTTGACTGCCCTCCAGGTTTTCAACCGACCCCACGATATACGCACGAATTACATAAACAAGATAAAGAAAGTGACAACGAGATCAATGACACCATGAATAATAAAGATGTCAACTCCAATACTCCAACTGAGACTAATTGTGTTCCAGCCCAGGCTGAGCCGAATGTTTCTGTCATGGGTCCTGTTGATCAAAATCTAGCAAACGACTGTAATGGGGGTTCCAATAGGACCGGTTCAATTAATTCTGAGAAGGAATGTAAGGTTTCAAGGATCAGAGCTCTAAACAGTCCTGCTTCTAGTAACGAACAATCGCTATCGAATTGTAGCTTGGGCTTAAAAGATTTTGGACACGACATTGGGCTTGAGTGGATCGGGGCTCCGTCAGGGAAGTAACTTTACCCTTCTTTCGTTTTCTCTTTATTTATGTGTTTAAAATGAAGATAATATCGTTAAACGTACGTGGGCTCGAGAAACTTGAAAAAGAAAAATTTAATTGGATTAAAAAGTTAATTAGTTTTCATAATCCGGACATTTTTGCAATTCAAGAATCCAAAAGAAAAAGTGTTACTGATTTTATGATTGAGTTGTTATGGGGTAACAAAAATTTTGAATATATCTTTAAACCATCGGTGGGGTTATCGGGCGGGTCAATTTTAATTTGGAACCCTACTAGATTTTGTGTGTCCGGGGCGGTTGAAAGAGAATTTTTCTTGGGTATACGAGGTCGATGGGTGGGCAAAATGGCGGACTCCATTATATTAAACGTTTATGGGCCACATAATGATCAATTGAAACAAAAAATTTGGGATAGTCTTGACAATATTATGCAGGTGGATATTGATGATTGGGTTTTCTGTGGCGATTTTAATGAAGTAAGGCGCAGAGCGGAAAGGAAAAATTGCGAATTTATCGAAAGTAGAGCAAAGATGTTCAACGATTTCATTGACAAAGCTAATCTCATTGAAATTCCATTGGGGGGAATGAAGTTTACTAGGATTAGTGACGACGGTTTGAAATATAGTAAACTTGATAGGTTCTTAGTCTCGGAAGCGTGTTATGCATCATGGGATGGAATTTCTGCATGTACTCTCGATAGGGATTACTCCGACCATTGCCCAATCGTTTTGAAGGATATGAACAATGACTTCGGGCCGAAACCTATTAGGATTTTCAACAACTGGTTCGAAGATGATAAATGTGATGATTTGATAAAAGATGCACGGAAAGTTACCATTTGTAATCCAAGGGCTGATTGTGTATTTCGTGATAAACTTAAGAACGTAAAAGGGGTGTTGAAGGAAAAATGTAATCCTAAATATAATAGTCTAAATGCCGAAATTGACTCACTTCATAAAGAAATCTCTGAGTGGGAAAACATCATCGGTACTCGTGACCTTTCGGAAGTTGAAATTGCATCTTGGTTAGATTCGAAAAAAAAGTGGCTTAAAAAAGATAAGGAGAAAGTCGATATATTGAAACAAAAGGCAAGGATTAAATGGGTTACGGAAGGGGATGAAAATAGCAAATTTTTTCATTCGTGTATTAAAAGGAGGCAAAACAAAAACAACATAAGGGGTATAAATTCAAATGGCTTATGGATCGAGAACCCAGAGGACATCAAAATGGCGGCATTCACATACTTCAAAAATCGTTTTAGTGAACATAATTCTCGTACCTTCAAAATTCGTGGCCCCCTGAGCAAATGACTTAATGATGAGGAGGCGTCGAACCTTGAATCTCCTTTTACACTCTCTGAAATCCATGTTGCTATATTAGAATGTGGGGGTGAAAAGGCCCCCGGACCCGATGGTTTTAACATGAAATTTTTCTCAAAATATTGGAACGTTGTCAAAGAAGACCTTCTCGCGGTATTCACTCGTTTTTGGGAGGTTGGTGAGATCTCTAAAGGTTGTAATTCCTCTTTTGTTGCATTACTCCCGAAAAAAAATGACCCACAGGAATTTGGTGATTATCGTCCTATCAGTTTAATCGGGAGCCTTTATAAAGTTCTATCTAAGGTTTTGACTAAAAGGCTACAAATGGTTATTTCTTCGGTTATCGGTTTCGAACAAAGTGCTTATATTAAAAATCGTTATATTCTTGATGGCGTGTTAATTGCGAATGAAGTCCTTCATGATATCAAAGTAACCAAAAGAAAAGGCTTCTTTTTTAAAGTTGGCTTTGAGAAGGCTTTTGATAGCATTAGTTGGGACTTTCTAATGGAAATCATGGAGTTAATGGGATTCGGTCTTCGATGGAGACAATGGATCTTCGCAAGTCTTTCTTCCGCTTCCATTTCAATTTTGGTCAACGGTTCCCCAACTAAAGAATTTTCTCTTCAGAAAGGCGTGAGGCAAGGGGATCCCCTCTCCCCTTATCTTTTTATCATGGTAGCCGAAGGTTTGAACCATCTAATTAAATCTGCTGCATTTCATAGCCGATTTTCTGGGATCCCAATTGGGCGGAGGGAATTACAGGTCACACATTTGCAATACGCGGGCGACACTATATTTTTTGGTGAATGGGATAGGCGTAATGTGCAAAATCTTACTAAAATTCTTAAGTGCTTTGAATTGACATCGGGACTAAAAATCAATTTTCATAAGAGCTGTGTTTATGGACTCGGGGTCTCAAAAGTTGAAACGGAAAATATGGCGGCCTGGCTTGGGTGCGCAGCAGGTACACTCCCTATTACCTACCTTGGGCTTCCACTTGGATCGTCGATGAAACTCTCGAAGTCATGGGATCCGGTATTTGACAAGTTTGGTAAGAGGCTGGCGGATTGGAAAGCTAGATCCCTCTCGTATGGTGGTAGACTTACATTAATTAAATCGGTATTATCTAGTCTACCTCTTTATTTCTTTTCGCTTTACATATCCCCGTCTTGTGTTATTGATAAACTTGAGGGGTTGAGACGTCGGTTTTTTTGGGGCGGATCTTCCGAGGTCTCAAAAATGGCATGGGTTAAATGGGATACTTGTCTTAAGCCTCGTGAATTTGGTGGGTTAGATATTGCCCCTCTTGCGTTTAAAAATCGTGCCTTACTTGCAAAATGGTGGTGGCGGTTTAAACATGAGAATGACTCACTTTGGGTGTCTATTATTAAAAATATTTACGGGGAGGACGGGGGCCTTAACACTTCTTTTTCTCCCCCTTCCTCACGAGCTTCTTCTACTTGGGCGGGTATCCTTAAGGTGGGTAAAAATATCTTTAATGCAAACTCCGCTTTCGCTAATTATTTCAAAAAAAGAGTCGTAGATGGGTCTAGTACATGTTTTTGGGATGAATTATGGCTTGGGGAAATGGTTCTTAAAGACAAATTTAATAGGCTTTATAGACTAGACACAAATAAATTTGCCACAATTCTTGACCGGGCGAGATGGGAGGGCGGGAACTTTCATGCCACGTGGTGTTGGTCCCGCGATATCTCGGGGAGATTGGTCGGGGACCTCACCACTCTTACTAATCTTTTATCTAGTTTTGTCCCGTGTAGCTCAGGTAAAGAAGAATGGTCATGGTCTTGGAGTAAGGATGGCTCGTTTTCGGTTCACAAGCTTACGGATATTCTGGTCCGGAGCAGCCCTGGCATCGCAACCGTGAGCATAAAGTCGCTCCGCAACAAACTGGTCCCCCTCAAAGTTGAGTTGTTTATTTGGCGTACTCGACACAAAAGGTTACCTACAAGAGTTGAACTTGACAAGAGAGGTATGGACTTGGGTACGGTACGTTGTCCGGTTTGTGACAATGGTTTGGAATCAGTAGAGCACTCCATCATCTTATGCACTTTCGCTTTTGACATTTGGAATCGTGTCTATGATTGGTGGAAGCTCGGCCCTTTTACAAACTTGGGTATACATGAATCTTTTCTTGGAAATGGATATAACTTCACCTCCGACTTGGGAAAACTGTTGTGGCAAGCTACGGAATGGGTTACGGGATACATGATTTGGAAAAGTAGGAACGCTTTCACTTTCACTAAGATAAAACCGACATGCGCAATGGTATTCAAAGACATCCAACTTAAATGCTTCGAATGGATCTCTAATAGGATCAAAGGCACCAATATTGAATGGGATGTCTGGCTTGCAAATCCACGAGGTTATGATTCGCTAGCTTTATCGTCTAGGAGATCCGGGAAAGGTTAATTAATTGTTCTCCACGCAGGTTTTTTGCCCCACTCCTGGAGTAGTCGTTTTGGTCGAGAAAATTTGAGGTGGATCAGGGGGCTTTGTCGTTGAATTGCCAACACTGTGCTCTGTCCCCACTCCAGCTTGTTTAGTTAATTCTTCTCAAGTCCAATCTCGACCTTAATGATAATGAACGGATTACGGCGTTTTCCTGCACACTTGTGGAGTCTTACTATCTCGGTTATATATTTGTCGTTTTGTTTTCCTAGATGTAGTTCCGTTTTTGTAAGCGTGACACTATTGTAATTATTTCGTGTTGATATATATAATACATACTTCCTTTGCCGATAAAAAAAAATATTTATTAGTTGTCATTGTATTTATTCCTAATTTATGTTTCCTGTAATTTCTGTAATTCTCCAGTATATATTAATGAGAATACCAACACCCACAATTGTGTGGTGAGTTTTATCAATCCTTACATGGTATCAGCCTAATCCGATCCTCACGATCTTCTACAATACGTCTACTCTCTATTCTTTCTTTTCTTTTTTCTGTCGTTGCTAGCTTCCATATCTTAATTAATTTGATATTGTTTGACATTGTGACAATCGCTCCAAATCCATATGGACGAATACGTCATTCATCGATTTCATTGCGAGGTATTTGACCTCTATATGATACGTTTTATAAACATTGCATTCTTTGGAAAAGGTATACCATAATGAATATTTAAATCCAAGGTTTTCGACATCTGATGATTTCTACATATAGACAATCACCGTAAATAATAGTTTACAATAATACTTCCGTTGACAATGCAGTCAAAATAGATACGTGATGATGGTTTTGTGAATGCAACGTTTTCTTGAATAAAGCATGTATGACTCCATGCACAAAACTTGTCTAACATATAAGCAAACAGCGGAAGACTTCTATGGAACCTGAGAATAAACACGCTAACAAGTGTCAACACAAATGTTGGTGAGTTCATAGTTTTAACGTATCGTATAATCTGTATATAAAGGTGGATCACAAGATTTCAGTTGTTTCATCCAGAAACGTTATCAAAATATTCTACAAGATTGAGCACCCTGGTAACTAAACTTTAACGTATATATAATAAGTACCCCTGTTTTAACATACATGCAACCAACATGTACAATACACGCAAACCAACGTGTACTAAACTCAAATAGCATACGTCTGTTTTATAGTTCAGGCTAGGGTTTCTATACCTGGAACAGACGGGGATGTCAAGCCCTATGGATCCATATACTACTACTCGCGCCCACCAGTTCTTATAACTGGCAGTTACTAGTTACCAAAGCTAAGAGATTTTCGGTTCAAACTCAGTGTAGAATTTAGTATGTACTTGTATCCATTGCATTTAAAATAAAGTGCATGTATTCTCAGCCCAAAAATATATATTGCAAAAGCAATTAAAAAGGGAGCAAATGAAACTCACCTTAGCAGCACATAAAGTTGTTCACCGAAATGTGACCGAAACTCGGAATACCCAAATAACCGTAGATCTCAACCTAGAGAACATATGTTGGTCAATAAATGTTTAACAAGCTAGGTCTGGTCATAGTGTATCACAATCCTAATGCTCGAGTTCGACATGCAAAAGTTATCCAAAGTCGTTTCAAAAGGTCAATTTTGACAATAGTTCAACAAAACGAGATGTACCTTATATAAGGATTCATTTACTAGGTTGGTAATATTCAAAAATCCAATTTATCAATCTTACAAACAAGTTGTTTAAATATTAATTGCAGATTCAAAAGCAATTCCAATTAACGTCAATCATAATTCAGTTGACCATATCTTTTGATTCGTTCATCGAAATTACGCGATTTCTAAATGAAAAGTTATCGATTTTTCGCCAGCTTTCCAAAAACATGCATATCATATACCTTTTATCAGTAATATATGTATTTAATTCGTGATTCATCATAAACTGTTTAACGACGAAATTTAGCATACAAGCATGCATAAATATATATACTCGAGTACTAGACATGGATACACAAATAATATATTAAAGATAAGATATGAATGCTCACGTATCAATATTGTGATTCAATATTGCAGGAAAGGTACGTAGACGCAACGGAGATGATAAACACTAGATTGACCTCACGAACATACCCATGAACATTACCCATCACCTCCATAGCTATAACCCATAATTTCCTTAGCCCTATCCCACTCGAAAAACTAAGTTTGAAATCACGCGAGCAGCACTTCGTCGTAATATTTTATGTATAATACATAATAATAATAATAATAACACTTAATACTCCTAATAATAATAATATGATTAATAATAATAATAATAATTATAATATAAATAATAATAATAATAATAATAATAATAATAATAATAATAATAATAATAATAATAATAATAATAGGATCAGATGGAGTAATATGTTTAATGTATATGTGTATGTTACCAGTCGTACGAGCTGAGATATATATATATATATATATATATATATATATATATATATATATATATATATATATATATATATATATATATATATATATATATATATATATATATATATATGTGTGTGTGTGTGTGTGCCCAGCCATAGACCCCCATGCGATCACATGGGGTCTAAGGCCATAAGTCATGCACTCGCATGAACAAAGAATCCAGCTCACATTTTATTTTTCTTTGCCGACACGCACGTTTTTAATTATATTAATATATAATATATTTAATCTTTAAAATTAATTAAATATTATATTATATTTACGTGATTAGTAAAAATGTAATTTTTGTTCAAATGACTCGTACGTTATCACTCGACTCATGTACCACTTTTGATTTTTCGAGAGCACTTTCGTACGTTTAGAAAACTAGTCTTTTATGTTACGCGATGTGTACCCTTAATAATAATTTGACTTTCTCATCAACAAATTACTTTATAAAAATTGTAACTTATATAATTGAGTGTTGTGGTCATTTGCTTCCATAAATCAGTGGCTCGTTGTTTGTCAAAAATTTTTATTTTAAATCGGGATGTTTTATGACTAAGTTAAAATATATAGATATTTATATATACATATTTAGAAATATAAGTTTGTATTCAAAATCTTTATTTACTAATATAATATTTAGTTTTTCAAAACTTTTTATATTTCAAAGTGTATTTTTATTTCGTTTAGAAAAATAATTTAACGCGTAACGTTTTCAAGTTATAATATATATATATATATATACATATACATATATAAACATATCAGTTCCTATAATGGTTCGTGAATCATTGGAATTTGGTCGAGATTAAATGAATGTATGAATATAGTTTCAAATCCTTGAGACTTAACTTAACAAACTTTGCTTATCGTGTCGGATTAATATAAAGATAAAGTTTAAATTTGGTCGGAAATTCCCGGGTCGTCACAGACATCAAAATACGTCTACGTCTGCTCCTCTCTAATTAATTCGATATTGCTACTTCTCTCTATTTGATTGTGTTTGACGTCACCGATTCAATTAATTCAATTTTGTTTAATTAGTTCAATACGATCGGTGTTTGTTAATTATTGCTCCAATTCATCACCGAATTCAAAGTTGCACACTAGTTTTATACCACCGACCTTGAAATCTTGAAAAGACTTTTCTTATTTTTTTTCGTATTCGATCGTTGTTGGCGTAACAAGAATTAATCAATTTATTATTTAACGATTACTCTTTTTTTCTTATAATTCCCTGAATACCAATCCTAATCGAAACCTCTGATTCTGTCTTATCTTTTATTTTCTTATTTTTCTCATGGCTAATTTTATGGATCAGTTGTCTTCATCGACATCCAATAACGACTATAGAAGAGGCTATCACAAAAATAATCATAATTCTTTCTCAATTGGTCGAGGTGGTGGTTGTCATGCCCCTCGTTGTCAACTTTGCAAAACTATTGGACATTACGATTCTGCTTGCTCTAAGTTGTCATCATATACTCATCACAGTCATGATGTAAATCTGTTACAAGCTTTTCATTCAGGTTGCCATATTACAAGTAACACACCCATTTGGTGTGTAGACTCTGGTGCTACAGCTCACATGACACCATCATCTTATATCTTGGACTCTCATACTCCTTATATGGGTAATGAAAAAGTAACCATCGGTGACGGTACTAATCTGTCTATTACTCATCAAGGTTTTTCAAGTTTTTCTGAAAATATTAAATTACTTGATGTCCTTGTGGTGCCTTATATTACCAAGAACTTGCTCTCTGTTAACAAGCTTACTAATGATATTCCTGTTGATATCCTATTCTCCAAGAACTCGTTTCTTATTCAAAACAGGAACACAAAGGCTGTTTTAGCAACAGGTAGATGACATGATGAGTTGTACGTCCTTGAGAGAGGACAAAAGGCGTTTCTCTCACATTTACACACTCGCAATTTACGCGGGTCATATGAGCTTTGGCATAATCGACTGGGACATGTCAATTTTGAGGTAATCTCTTATGCGGTTAATCAAGTTAGTCAATTTCTTCATGCACCTACCACTGATCACTTTCAAGCCGTAAAGAGAATTATACGTTATGTCAAAGGTACCCTTGTTTATGGTATATCTTTTCAGCATGCTTCACAACCATCATTAATTGGATATTCTGATGCTGATTGGGCTCGTTGTCTTGAGACACGTCGCTCTACTTATGGTTACTCTATCTTTCTTGGTGGTAACATCGTCTCATGGAGTGCAAAGAAGCAGCCAACTGTGGCTAGGTCTAGTTGCGAATCGGAGTACCGTGCTTTAGCTAACGCTGCAGCCGAAATCGTATGGATTACATATCTTCTTCGAGATCTTTATGTACTACCACCGGACAGACCAACCATTCTTTGTGACAATAAAAGTGCAATATTTTTAAGTCAAAATCCCGTCTCCAATAAACGGTCAAAACATATTGACATTGACTATCATTTTGTACGTGAGCTGATTTCTTCTGGAAAGTTGTATACCAAGTATGTCCCGACGACACTTCAACTGGCAGACAACTTTACCAAAAGTCTCCCTCGTCCACTGTTTGAATCCTTTCGTACCAAGCTTCGTGTTGGTCCACCACCAGTTCGCTTGAGGGAGGTGTTAACGTATCATTAGCGTATCATGGCTATGATGGTCGACTTCGGGAACAAGTCAAGTTATATTAGGAAGTAAATATTTATTAGTTGTCATTGTATTTATTCCTAATTTATGTTTCCAGTAATTTCTGTAATTCTCCAGTATATATTAATGAGAATACCAACACCCACAATTGTGTGGTGAGTTTTATCAATCCTTACAAATACAATTAGACCCTTACTCCTAATTGAATGAATACTCTCTAAAGAACATAAAATTCCTTTGACTCTACTGCTAGCCTGGAAAATTTACTAACATAAGGCTTTTAGCTCAATAACTCATATTCTAATTGCTGATACACTGTTCTGTTACTATTGGTGGTCATTGCATGCATCTTTAACTATATTTAATGAATTAAAGCAAGACTGAAGAGGCATGTTAGCTATAAGCAGAACCTAAAGAAAATACCAAAACCTTAACTGATTGAAATAGTTATACTGAAGGAGCAAGCTAAAGTTAAATACCTGATAGTTAACAAACCCAAGTTAAATACCTGATAGTTAACAAACCCACTCGTGGACTAGTAGAGAAAAAAGCAGTTCTCAAGCGTGAAAGCTAGTAACATAGTGTCAAGTATATTAATTAGAGACTTCAAATTCGAAAAATTATATACTTCTTACCGGTTTTACCAAAGGCAGAAGAGCCTGAAATTGTCCTTCACATTCGCACTGTTTTTAAAAAGCACGTGTGATGTGCGCCTTACAGATCTAAAACCTAAGAATAATAAAAATGGCTACGAAGTTATTAAACACATTGAGTAAATAATGCTTGTAAAGCTGCTGTTTCTTAAACACCATAATATAAATATAATACAAATAAGTGTAACTAAGAGTAAAAGGAACCTGCATATAGATCCTTATTGATACAGGGCTTCAAACATGTGCTCAATTGTTTCATACAATAGCAAATGGTGATTGTTTTCGGTGGTTTGATGCACCAGCAGGTTGTGTAGTTCGCTTTGCAATGGCGGTTATAGATCAATTTCAAAAAGAGGAGATCATGAGGTTTTGTAAATATAGTTATTTCTAGGAGATAATGGTGGAGATAATGGAGGAGTTAACTTAATTAACAAAATTTTACGGCTTATCTCATAGACACACTAATTAGACGTGTTAAGACATAATTAGACGTGTCTCTTCTTCTCTACCCTTTACAAACCATGTGGCTTATTGCCACATGGCACCCTTCCAATGATTCTGTCTCCAACCAGCCAAATGTTATAATTTTTATTGGTCACGTTATTACACCTGTCTCATCCCTTCTACTTGACACGTGTCCGCATAAATAAGCAAAAAAAAAAAAAAAATCTCGCAAGTGCTAAAAAAAACACACACATTACGCTGTTCAAAAAAAAAACCCAAACACAAACTCCGGCCGCCGATTGCCGTTTTATCGCCATCAACGCCTCCTTCCATCATATGCGATTACATACTGGTGCGGTTGAATCGTCGGTATATCGTAGGGTTCCGTTAAACCTGCATCATCATCGTGTGTTTTCAGATGAAATCAACACAGGTTCGTTAGTTTCTTTTTTTTCCAATTAGGATTTGTTAACGATTATGGTTTGTTTAAATTAACACAGATCCAAAATCTTATTATTTTACAATTTTATCATCTCGATTCATGATTGTTCTCACTCGATTTTGTTCTGGAACGCAATGTTTAATGTCAGATTTTCAATCATTTTTTACATTTTTGAAATAAATTTATGATACAAATATTCATCGATTGTGTTAAAAAGCTATTTTAGGTTACAATTTTTGATAACATCTTCGATATATAAACATGTCTGTTGATTATTTTTTATGTTCTCTTTACTTAGGTTGTTGAAATCATTGGTTTTAAAAAAATTACATGTATATATGTATTAATCGATGTGTGAAACAATTATTTTGTACAAATAATTCAGTCTTGGTGTTGTGAAAAAATCTACAATTGACTTATACGGAGTATGATTTTTTTTTTCTTTATTTTTTTTCTCTTAATTCTTACTTATATAATACAGTTTTACTGTTGAGGATAAAAATTGATGTTTAGTTATTAGTTAATGGTTTAATTAATGGAAAATTAGGTTTTGATTTTATAAATGATTTATAGATTATAAGTTCACAATTTTAACCATTGTATCTATCCATGTTTAAATAGTTCTACCATATTTTAAAGGCATTTTGTGCTTGTATGAATGTTTATTTTCTATGACTTTTAGATTGCGGATGTTGTGAATCAAGGAAACCACGTGCCTGAAGAAGTTATTATGTTGAATGACCATTTGATTATGTATGTGCGTTCTTTTGGCATTGATTTGAGATTCGAAACTTGCTGTTAACGTTAGATACTTTTCAAAACACTTGACCATATTTACGATGAACATTATGTGTGTTCTTTTAGCCTTGAATCGAGATTTAAAACTTGGTGCGAATCCTTTAGTGTTAAAAATGCATCTCAAATTGTTGATTAATTTTTTCCTTCTTACCATGTTTGTTGGTTTGATTGAGTTATGTGTGCAAGTCAATTACTACTTGCTTTGTGATAACTGTCCAAGGTGTCAATAAAATAGAGCCAAATCTCACTTTCAAAAGCTAATAATATACTATACGTTTACTTGAAATAGATATGGACTTCAATGTTTCTTTGGTATTATAGTAAGAGGTGTTGACTGTATATGAGCATTGTAAGAAGATGATGACAGTTTTCCAGACGCTAAATCTATTTGTTGGTCGAGTTAGCATTTTTGACACCCCTAATTCTGATATATTTTAGTTTTAACCTTATATGATTAAGCCGTTTCCAATATGAACCATGTTATTTAACTGCTACTATATAATATGTATTTTGGTGGATGAATACTGTGATGACCCGAAAAATTTCGACTAATTTAAACCAATTCTCTATACGATTTATTATTTTGACACGTTAAACAAAGTCTGTTAGATTGAGTCTCAAAAATTTTAGAACTGTTTCATATATACAATTACCTTTGACTACTCTCGACGATTCATGAACAATTATATGTATGTATATATATGTACAAGTAAAAACGACTTTCCTACAGTAAAACACTATTTGCTACAGTAAAACACTATTTGCTACAGTGAAACCGTATTTTGCTACAGTGCTACAGTAAACACTATTTGCTACAGTAACACTATTTGGTACAGTAAACACTATTTGCTACAGTGCTACAGTAAAACACTATTTGCTACAGTAAAACACTATTTGCTACAGTAAATACTATTTTGATGTCGACGAACTAGCAAACAAAACGGGGAAGGCGGCCATGCGATCGCATGGCAAAAACACTGAAAACTCATGCGATCGCATGAGCTACAGTAAATCGAAAAGTACTATAAAAAGGCCAGTTTGTTCGACGAAATACTTCACAATATATTTTCTTATGTAATATAAATTTTAATTTATAATTATAATTATAATTTTAATTTAAGTTAATAATAATAAAGTATATTCGAGGGTGTTTTAATTCGGGTTTCAAACCGCTTTAAGCTAAGGAAATATTGGGTATTGTTTGGGGTATTGTTCTTGAATCCAAGGCCAACCATACAGTCATCTACCGTCATTACGTCTACGCAATTTGCCTACAATATTGAGTCTCAATATTGAACTGTGAGTTTATAGTCTCCCTTTTTAAATACTTTAAATATTTTTGGGCTGAGAATGCATGCAATTTATTTTAAACGCGATAAGACACAAGTACATACTAAATTCTACACTGAGTTAAACCGAAAATCCCTTAGCTTTGGTAACTAGTAGCTGCCAGTACATAGGATATGGACTGGTGGGCGCGAATAATTGTATATGGATCCATAGGGCTTGACATCCCCGTCCGAGCTAGAGCGCTAGCCTTTTAACGGACGTATGTTATTTGAGTTTAAGACACGTTGGTTTGCGTGTATTAAAACGAATGGGGTAATTATCACTATAGCGTTAAGTTTAGTTACCAGGGTGCTCTGTTACGTAGAATCTATTGATAAACTTTTGATGAAATCTTGTGGTCTATCTTTATACATGTTTTTGACTCGAGCAATTAAACCTATAACTCACCAACATTCGTGTTGACTTTTTTTAGCATGTTTTATTCTCAGGTCCTTAGAATGCTTCCGCTGTGATGTGCTTGTTGCCTGCATAGAGTCTCTCATGCTTTGTACAAAGTTTATTGCATTCAAAATAAAACTGCGTTGTGTAATAAATAATTGGACTGTGATGTCAACCTGTAAATTAAAGACTTATGTATTTCGGGGTTTTGCTTATACCTAAGCACTCGCCCACATGTTTATAACTTTCTATGTTTAGAAAGTCACTTATTCTAATGAATGCAATATTTTATCAAAACGTATCATATAGAGGTCAAAACCTCACTGTGGAATCAATGATTAACGTGCCGCGTCAATAGCGATTTTGACGGGTTGTTACAAATACTAAAATGCATAACATATCTTGTGTTTGCAGTCTGTTATTAAGGAAGAACTATGGGCAAGATGCTACAAATGTTGCTGATGAATTTGGTTTATGCTGCTAATATTGTGTGTATGTATTTTATTTTTGGAGTATCAGTTGAAGTTATATGAATACAAGATCCAAGTTGAATATTAGTCAAGTAAGTTTGTTTAACTTTGTTAATTTGTTATAGTTTGTTGACCATATTTGACTACACTTTGTTTAGTCAACTAAGTTTATAAACTGCATTTGGTTAATTTTCTAATTACATTTGTAAGTCAATTATAGCATTTTGTCATTTGCTTAATTTTTTTGTTAATTACATTATAAGCATTTGGTCATACTGAATTTTGTTCATAGCATTTGGTCAAAACTTCATATTGCAACTGCATTTGGTTAAAATACATATTATTAGTTTGAACATAATAACAGATGGATGAACTATAGCATTTTGTTAACATACACTTTGGTCAAAATACAGTTCTCTATTATACAGGTTTGTATATTACAGTCATAAATATTATAGTTGAGATTTTGCTCTACGATCGTAAATTTTGTGAAACTCATACATATTATAGTTGACTACATATTATAAGCATCAACTATAGCATATTATAAGCATCATTATGACAGTTGGGAGAAATACATATTTTAATGATCATTACAGCATCTATTTTGACATTTGGTCAAAATACATATTTATTGTAACGACCAAACTTTTTCGACTTGCTTTTGTACCTTGTGTTTTTGCGAAACTGCGTATTTGTGCGTACTGTGCTATTTTATACTCTGGAATCTTACTACACTTGGATTACTTTCGTTTACATGTTAAAACGTGCCTTTTAGTATGTAGGATACTTAACTTGATCACCGGAAGCCTTTATGACCGTTAGTGTCACTTGACGTTTCGAACAAACTGCGTACTTCGTACACGTTTAACTTTTGTCGTAATCAGAATATTATGACTACGAAATCTTAATTATTATTTCATAATAATAATTACTTGGGTTTTTGGATGCTTAATTACGCTTAGTAATTTACTTATGCTTACTAGTTAGTCTTGTTGGACTTTCTACCTTGTTGGACTTTAGCCCACCCTATACTAGTTAGTGGACTATTTAATTAGCCCAATTATAAGTAACTAGTGACCCATTAATAAGTAAGACAAATGCCCATTTATTAGAGGGAACATGCTAGCATTTTTGTCAAGTATTATCCTTAATGTTGCATGGGATCCTAATATAAGCACCAACTTTAGACAACCATTAACAAAAAAGTGAAAAAGGTGTCCCCCTTGTCCCCCCATACCCCTACGGTTTTGAGACACCATCCACCACTATAAATACAAGCCTTATTCTATTCATTTTACACTTGCTTTCATTTGTAATTCACACACACTCACTCTCTAATTCTTTCTCTAGTTCTTTCTCTCTCTAAAAAGTATAAGTATTGATTTTTCTTCTTCTTCTTCCTCTCTCTCTCTCTCTCTCACGAATTCATCATCATCATCATCATCATCATGGGTCTAGCTTTTTAGCTTTGATCTTGATTACATCTTGTAGATTCAAACTTGGATTTGAATCCTTCAAGAACATGGAAGATTCAGGCTTTCTAGCTTTGAATCTTCACCTACTTTGTAGATCTATATCTTTTAACTTTAATCTTGTTATTTTGTTATAAAAATTAAAACTTGTGTTTGTAATCTTCATGTAACTTAAAGATCCAAGCTTTATGCTTCAAGATCTTCAAGAACAACCAAGATGCAAGCTTTCTAGCTTGAATCTTCATATCTTTTGTTGGATCTAAGTTTCCTAACTTATGATCTCATTATTTTGTTATAAAGATCAAAACTTGTGTTTATGGTCTTCATGTAACTTAAAGATCTAAGCTTTATGCTTCAAGGTCTTCAAGAACACTAAAGGTTCAAGCTTTCTAGCTTTGTGATCTTGTAACTTGTGTGAAAAGGATCCAAGCTCTCTAGCTTAGGGTTCCATCACTTCATTTGACTTAGATTATATTCATACTTGTTTGATTAAAGTAAAGTTTGTAGCTTTAGTTGAAAATGTAACTTGTAATTGTGTTAAGACTAAGGATATGATGTAACCTTGGTTCATCATCCATCTAAGACTCTTAAATGAGTTGTGTTCTTACTTGGTCTTAACATATTGTGTGTTGATGGTATAATCTTGGTCAAGGTGATGCTAACCCATCAACGAGTTGTACACTTGAAGCTACAAGCATCAAAGATGAGAACCGTGATGAGCATCAAGCACTAAGAACCCCACCGGAGCACATTGCTTACTGTTTTTGGGATCTGATCAGACCACCTGGGCTATTGGAAAGCTTATTTTCAGTTATTTCGGTTCGGGTAGATGATTTTCCGTTTAGACCTCGTCTTAATCCGAGTTACGGTTTAGGATTTATGGCCTTCCGAAAGTCACTACACTCTATTAACGTTGTGCTGAAATTTCTGACCTACTCGCACTTAAACCGTCGCCACAGTCAAACGAAGACGAGTTTGGTTCTGGAAATTGGTCATCAACTAAAGGACTCCCATATGGAGCCATTTCCACTGATTACGCATCTTTTCGATTTACGTAGAGGCCGTAGCAGCTGATCCAAGTTAGCCTATTGTTTCGACCTCTATACTTGTTAAACTTACTTAACTTTTACGATGATGAATGATGATGATGATGATGACACTTAAACTTATTTTATGCACTATTAGAACTTATGAGGATAACATACTGACCTAGTAACCTTTGACTTAGGTTTACGACCTTTCGGACCGACTTACTACTTGCATACTTTCATTATCGACTTTACCGCTCTTATCACGGTGAGTTATAGCATCTCTTTTTACTTTAACTATTTTGGGACTGAGAATACATGCGCTTTTTACATTTTACATACTTGGCACGAGTACTTAAACTTTATATATGTGTGGGTTATACAACGTAATAAACTTTCCCCTTAGCTCGGTAACGTTTAGTCATTGGTCTTTGAACCGGTGAACGCGAATCTTAGATATGGATCCATAGGGTTTGACATCCCCACTTGGGCTAGTCGCACTAGCATTTAACGGGTGTTTAATACTTCATAAACATACGCACGCTCCAAGTGTACTTTTAGGGGGTTACAAACGTTAAGTTAGTTACCAAGTGCCCACGGTTAAACATATACTTTTCATACTGTTTTGAAACGCTGTTTGAAGAACTGAAATCTCGTGGCCTACCTTACATTACTGTTACAACTTAAACTATAGCTCACCAACATTATTGTTGACGTTTTTAAGCATGTTTTCTCAGGTTCTTAGAGTTTTGTTGCTTCCGCTGTTTAGACTTGCTGTCTTGGTGTTTAAACTTGCTGTTAAGGACCTGCTGTGCTAGAATTCCGCTGCATTACTTAGAGATGTCTCAATCATGGAACTTTTCTTTTGCATTCATAGTTTATATTATTTTCAAATAATGACTTTGTAATGACCTTTGTGTCACGTTATCTTTTGTAAACGCTATCTTTTTATGAATGCAAACTGGTTTTTAAACAGCATGTAGTACTTGACCGTGTAAAGATCCTGTTATTGACGAATCGTACATGATGGTTTTGTACGGGGCGTCACATTTGGTATCAGAGCATTGGTTGTAGGGAATTAGGTTGCATTAGTGAGTCTAGACCGGACCGAGTAGGATTCACTAATAAGACTAATCTACAACTTGCTAGTTTACTTGTTTCTGCGGAACTTACTGCATGCTACTGTGTTATATTACTGCATGTTACTGCTTACTACTACTGCATGCCACTGCTTACTTCTACTGCTGTATGAACTTGCTGCATGCTACCATTTCCTTTTACTGCTATGTAAACTCGCTGTATGCTTTTGCTTATTCTCGCTACTGCATGCTACTGCTTACTCTTACTGCCATGTGAACTGGCTATATGCTATTGCTTATCCTCGCTACCGTATGCTACTATCTGCTTTTGATTGCATGTTACTTCCATTTAGTACTGTTAAGATTGCCATGCTATGTACTGCTGTACAGGATCTAGGCTGCTGTAGTTATTATGCCTGATTACGTGCTTGCTACCCGTCTGCTTTTCACTGTACCGACTTGGAGAACTTATCCTTCCCAGTTCAGATATTTTTCTGAACTACTTTCCCACTCGTATAACCCTAAGAACCAACAATGTAATCCACCTGTTACTACTGTTCCACCGTTCCAGAGATCGAAACATTACTTCACGCAATCTAGAAGGAGTACTCCTCGGATTACACGCCCACTAAAGTAGATGCTCGGAGGAGGAGACATGTGAGGACTTGTCGGAGTAACCGCACCCCGAGCTCACTCTAATTAGCCACGTACAACGTATGAACATCAGAAGGTTGTTCAGTTTTCGTGAGTGACCCGTACCCCGTACACTTCCATGACCGTCACTTATCTCTTTCATTCTTCACCACTACTCGACGATTTAACAACACTTCTGGACTTAGGTCCCTAACACTCTTAGGCATTGCAGAAGTCAGGAGGGCATTTCCTTTCACAAGGTCAGAGTGTCATCTACTGATGCCCAGCCATACCCGAAGACTTGGGAACCACCTCAAAACATATCGTATTACTACTTGTTACATGTACAACTCGACATGAGACCCAGATTGAATTTCTAGAAAGGAATCTAACGACGTTACTTGAACCCGAACATTTTGAAGAAATTTCGGGACGTCTAGGCATTGATGCATGACCTACGGAACCTACGCGCCCACACCGAGAAACGTGAGATTAATTACGTAGATTTTGTTTTGAGATAATATAGATAAAGCACCGTTAGATGAAATTGAGTAGAACTTGAAGTGATCACGTTACATTAACCGTATGAAGTGATATTGGAATGAACGTACGATTTAGTACAATATAATGACGCCAGGCCAGCGTAATTATGTTGAAGTAAATCATGCAGAAGTCCCAATGTCACTATATAAGGGAGATGAAGCGATTCAAAGGAAATTTTGGTAGGAACCACTTGAGTATACGCATTATGGTCTGTTAGAGGTAGGGAAAGAATAACCACTTAGCCTAGATACTGTACAATGAGGGCCTTGATTGAAGAATTGATAACCCAAAAATTTGTTATAGATATAGACACCCTGGACACTTAAGGAAAAAGTTCTCAAATAGGAAAAACTTTGGACTTACTTGCGGTAGAGCAATCGTTATCTCAGCTATGGAGACTCGCATGGATCCTGATTTTAGTTAGGGTACGTTTCGTCACAATGTTTTATTGTCTCGAAGTTGTTTAATACTAGAACAATAGAAACATTATATCTAAGAACCTTAGTGTTATGACTAATAAGCCATTAACAACCATGAGGGTTAAGTATTCTATAGGACAAGTTAATGGTAAGCTGGCAGAGATAGAGGAATAATTTAAGGTAGTACCTTAAAAATTAACAGGTGGGTCAATTGGAGATGACCTCATGTCAACAAAACTTGGAAGTTTTAAAATAGTAGTTGGAAAGGATTAGTTACCTACACACAAGTAGATGTTATTTGAGAAGGTTGATAGAATTTTTCGCGATAATATAATAAGATTTGGTTGGAATGAACCTTAAGATTAATCTAACACCCATCAAGTTAGGAAGCTTGATGTAATGGTTGGAATGGACTTTAGGATTAACCTAATACTCATCAAGTTAGGAAGCTTGATGAAATAGTTGGAACATACTGGCTTTCAAGGATGAAAGCGAAAGTTATTTATAGTAAGAAGATTATTCATATACCTCACGAGAATGGTGAGCCAAAAGCCATCTGGGTTACTTCAACAACCCGAGATCCCACAATGGAAATGGGAAGGGATGACAATGGATTTCATCCCGAAGCTATCGCAAACAATAGGCAGTTATGACACTATCTGGGTTATCATTGACCGCCTCACCAAATCTGCTCACTTTCTAGCCATGAAAGAAACCGATACAATGGACAAACTTACACGACGATACATAAAGGAAATTGTATCCCGTCACTTCGATTCAAATTCTATCTTAAGGACTAGCCAGGAATCTTATTTGATACTCATTCTTACGCGACTCTAAATCCTAACTTATTCCGAGAGATTCCTTGTTCGATGATAATCACACCATCATCCTTCTTACTTTGATATTAGTCATACCAGTTCAAAATTTTCCGAATCAATGGGAGGTTAATTCTCATCCTCATACTCTCCCTTTAGTATCTCATCTGTAAGCAATAACTTTACACTTAAGCATTTTTGGTCGAAGGGCTTATGCCCTACTAATAGTCATCAACCACATTTAAATTCAACAATTTTCATTACCTCGTAACATTTTTCCTCAAATATCACCCGAGATTTTCAAATGTCTTTTACTCGATTCTCATCAATCTTTTTCCAACTTGTAACCTCCGAAATATGAAAATTTTGTTTGCCAAAATTTTACACACACTATTTTACTGTGCGATCCTTTCAAAGTTTTATAAAAATAAATTTATTTTATTCGCCATTCGTGCAAATTTTTGAAATCGTATATGTTATACATAATAAAGTAAATAATTACTTATTTTTGACTAGTACATATGAAATTTTACTTTCCCTTTTACAAATCAAATCTTTTATACCAAAGATATTTTACTTGGAATAGTACATGTTGTACATAACCCTAGTTCACTAAGAACTACGTTTCTTTTCTTACACTGTCACCTAAAATGATATCTATAAAGTTTTCGTTGCTTATTATATAAAATTTTTCGTTGCTTATTCATATCCAAGTCATCATGAAGACTTCACAATCGTTAAAATCGAGAGATTCATGTGGGTGTGTGTGGGTGTGTACGTGATGAAGGCACTTACTGCCATGCCATGCAGAGCCTTTGGGCATCCACTAACACTTAAACCATTCAAAATTATTGCGTTGCCCCAAGGATCTTATTTGTCACACCTGTTGGAACGATGCTCTTTCTTACATAACTCGAAGTCCTGACTTATTCCAAGAAATTCTCATCTAGCGATATTAACAGCATCAGTATTCCGACTTTAGTATTAGTCATAACCTGTTTGGCATTTTGCAAAGTCAAGAAATGATTAACCTCTCATCCTCATGCTCTATCCTTCATACCTCACTTTTTAGCAACGGCTTCACACGTGAACATTTTTGGCCCAAAAACTTATGTCCTGATAATTATCAAAACTGCATAAAATTCATTAAGTTTTCATTACTTAGTGACATGTCACCCGATGATTCAAAGATTTTTCACTCAATATTTTTTTAACTCGCAACCTCTGAAATACGAACAACTATGCTTATCAAAATTTTTACACGTTGTTTATCTGTGCGGTCCTCACGAGATTTGTGGACAAATGAAAGTAATAAAATTTTTCAGTCACTTATGCGATTTATAAAACCATATACGTATGTATATAATTAAGTTAATAAACTTACCCTTACTCATTTTGGGTTAGTACATACTAAGTTATACCTTCAATTTTTTTTTTATCGCTCCTTTATCGAGTTATTTAACTTAAGTCAAATAGTTTTGTGCAAAATGGTACACGTTGTACATACTTCTAAATCTACTAGGAACTTCGTTCCATTTATCTTGTCACCTCAAACGTTTAAAGGTTTTTCAAAACTTCCCTGGTTGATTTCATTAAAGATTTTTGTATTAGTCTACACCATGTATGGATCACACTTCTTCTCGTCCTCCTTTTAGGGATGAAGCTTACGATTAAGATCTTTGTTAAAAACTCTTGAGCCACTTTGGGTGGCAGTCTCATAAAATTTGTTAGGAAGTCTTTGCGCTCATGAAATGTTCCCCTTAAGGATAGACATGGCAAAAACGTGGGCCGATAAATCAGTTTTCTGGGGGAACACTCAGTAGTCACCCTATCATAGGAAAGGCACTAGGCGGGTTTCTACTCTCGATGTTTCACGACTAAATCGCAACACCCTCGTAAACGTCACCTCTAGAATTCAGTATGATACAAGAAATCATTTTTGGAGATTCTTTTCACTTGGAGTAAACCATTCTTTATGATCTAGGGTTCACGTATCTTCTCATCCACACATCCCCTTAAGTATAAGGATAAATTCAGAACAAACCGCTCGAAGAGTTCACCCTGGTTCAAGGATCACACCTTACGTGCGATTTTCTTTCAGAAATGTAATGAAAAATACTTTAGGAATCTATGAATCTTGTTATCCTCTTGGAAGGGACTACTTAATACATATATAACACAGATGGGGTTACTCTACATATTCCTTCCTTCGTTGGTTGCAACTATATGTTGTTCTAAGTTAATGTTAACCTTAACTTCAACATGTAACTGAAAGGATAAAGTTACATTATGGAACTGTGCTTTCATTCCATCTAAGGATAAGTTCACCTGCAGTATGGTAAACTGGGTGATATCCTTCATTGTTCGTTCAGACCGTCCTGAAGACACTATAGATAATTATGGCTTGCATTGCATATAAGTCTAATTAGTCACTTTCAGCTAAAATTTCAATTCATTTAGTCAAATGAAACGTTCTTAAATATCGGGTTCTTTATACCTATGATATCCTTTCGAAATTAAGGGATTAGTAAAATCCGTGGCTAACACTATCCAGACATCAAATCGCATGGTTATGATCACCATGTTTTCCATTCTACCTGTCAATTTGGTATGGCGACATAAGCGCTCAATGTTTTAGATAAGTTTAGTAACATTCATGATGTATTTCATGCATCCAGCTTACCGAAGATGCCCGTGAGGCTAAAAACATCATCATTCCTTTTGTAGGTATATATTTCGGATGACATATTCATGATAGCAAGAAACGAAATCAATTTGTTGATCTCTTAGGACAAGAGACTTAATTAATGGCATATACCTATTCTTACTTTTATACGCCCAAGTACCTTTCAAGGTAAATAGCTCACTTTTAAGCCCACGAATCTTTCGGAACTCTGATACGCTACTTCTTATTTAAATATGGTACCATTTTTAGTCACTCCTCAAAATTTCGGGACGAATTTCCATTAACAGGTGGGTAATGTAACGACCCGACTTTTTCGACTTGCTTTTGTGCCTTGTGTTTTTGCAAAACTGCGTATTTGTGAGTACTGTGCTATTTTATACTGTGGAATCTTACTACACATGGATTACTTTCGTTTACATGTTAAAACGTTCCTTTAAGTACGTAGGATACTTAACTTGATCACCGGAAACCTTTATGACTGTTAGAGTCACTTGACGTTTCGAACAAACTGCGTACTGCGTACACGTTTAACTTTTGTCGTAATCGGAATATTATGACTACGAAATCTTAATTATTATTTCATAATAATAATTACTTGGGTTTTTGGATGCTTAATTACGCTTAGTAATTTACTTATGCTTACTAGTTAGTCTTGTTGGACTTTCTACCTTGTTGGACTTTAGCCCACCCTACACTAGTTAGTGGACTATTTAATTAGCCCAATTATAAGTAACTAGTGACCCATTAATAAGTAAGACAAATGCCCATTTATTAGAGGAAACATGCTAGCATTTTTGTCAAGTATTATGCTTAATGTTGCATGAGATCCTAACATAAGCACCAACTTTAGACAACCATTAACCAAAAAGTGAAAAAGGTGTCCCCCTTGTCCCCCCATACCCCTACGGTTTTGAGACACCATCCACCACCTCCACCACTATAAATACAAGCCTTATTCCATCCATTTTACACTTGCTTTCATTTGTAATTCACACACACTCACTCTCTAATTCTTTCTCTAGTTCTTTCTCTCTCTAAAAAGTGTAAGTATTGATTTTTCTTCTTCTTCTTCCTCTCTCTCTCTCACGAATTCATCATCATCATCATGATGGGTCTAGCTTTTTAGCTTTGATCTTGATTACATCTTGTAGATTCAAACTTGGATTTGAATCCTTCAAGAACATGGAAGATTCAAGCTTTCTAGCTTTGAATCTTCACCTACTTTGTAGATCTATATCTTTTAACTTTAATCTTGTTATTTTGTTATAAAGATTCAAACTTGTGTTTATAATCTTCATGTAACTTAAAGATCCAAGCTTTATGCTTCAAGATCTTCAAGAACAACCAAAATGCAAGCTTTCTAGCTTGAATCTTCATATCTTTTGTTGGATCTAAGTTTCCTAACTTATGATCTCATTATTTTGTTATAAAGATCAAAACTTGTGTTTATGGTCTTCATGTAACTTAAAGATCTAAGCTTTATGCTTCAAGGTCTTCAAGAACACTAAAGGTTCAAGATTTTTAGCTTTGTGATCTTGTAACTTGTGTGAAAAGGATCCAAGCTCTCTAGCTTAGGGTTCCATCACTTCATTTGACTTAGATTATGTTCATACTTGTTTGATTACAGTAAAGTTTATAGCTTTAGTTGAAAATGTAACTTGTAATTGTGTTAAGACTAAGGATATGATGTAACCTTGGTTCATCATCCATCTAAGACTCTTAAATGAGTTGTGTTCTTACTTGGTCTTAACATATTGTGTGTTGATGGTAGAATCTTGGTCAAGGTGATGCTAACCCATCAACGAGTTATACACTTGAAGCTACAAGCATCAAGGATGAGAACCGTGATGAGCATCAAGCACTAAAAACCCCACCGGAGCACCTTGCTTACTGTTTTCGGGATCCGATCAGACCACTTGGGCTACTGGAAAGTTGATTTTCAGTTAGTTCGGTTCGATTAGATGATTTTCCGTTTAGACCTCGTCTTAATCCAAGTTACGGTTTAGGATTTATGGCCTTCCGAAAGTCACTACACCCTATTAACGTTGTGCTGAAATTTCTGACCTACTCGCACTTAAACCGTCACCACGGAGTCATGGCAACTAATTACGCGTCTTTTCAATTTATGTAGAGGCCGTAGCAGCTGATCAAAGTCAGCCTATTGTTTCGACCTCTATACTTGTTAAACTTACTTAACTTTTACGATGATGAATGATGATGATGATGACGCTTAAAACTTATTTTATGCACTATTAGAACTTATGAGGATAACATACTGACCTAGTAACCTTTGACTTAGGTTGACGACCTTTCGGACCGACTTACTACTTGCATACTTTCATTATCGACTTTACCGCTCTTATCACTGTGAGTTATAGCATCCCTTTTTACTTTAACTATTTTGGGACTGAGAATACATGCGCTTTTTACGTTTTACATACTAGGCACGAGTACTTAAACTTTATATATGTGTGGGTTATACAACGGCATAAACTTTCCCCTTAGCTCGGTAATGTTTAGTCATTGGTCTTTGAACCGGTGAAAGCGAATCTTAGATATGGATCCATAGGGTTTGACATCCCACTCGGGCTAGTCGCGCTAGCATTTAACGGGTGTTTAATACTTCGTAAACATACGCACTCGCCAAGTGTACTTTTAGGGGGTTACAAACGTTAAGTTAGTTACCAAGTGCCCACGGTTAAACATATACTTTTCATACTGTTTTGAAATGTTGTTTGAAGCACTGAAATCTCGTGGCCTACCTTACATTACTGTTACAACTTAAACTATAGCTCACCAACATTATTGTTGACGTTTTTAAGCATGTTTTCTCAGGTGCTTAGAGGTTTGTTGCTTCCACTGTTTAGACTTGCTGTCTTGGTGTTTAAACTTGCTGTTAAGGACCTGCTGTGCTAGAATTCCGCTGCATTACTTAGAGATGTCTCAATCTTGGAACTTTTCTTTTGCATTCGTAGTTTATGTTATTTTTAAATAATGACTTTGTAACGACCTTTGTGTCACGTTATCTTTTATAAACGCTATCTTTTTATGAATGCAAACTGTTTTCAAATAGCATGTAGTACTTTACCGTGTAAAGATCCTGTTGTTGACGAATCGTACACGATGATTTTGTACGGAGCGTCACATTTATACGAACCCTAATCAAAACCCTAATAAGATTTAACATTGTCAAATTGATCCAAAAAAAAAAAAAATAGTTGTGTTATGATCTATAGTCTCAAATGCTATATTAACACCTTAAATACATTATAACTGTCAAACTTACTATATGGTCAACATTAGTCAAACCAAGTCAAATTTATTAAAATTAGAGATACTATTCAGCATACTTTCAAAACAAGCATATTATTCATTCATCAATTCAACATGATTCAAAACAAATCATAAACATATGTATATGGTGAACACCAGTCAAACTAAGTCCAATATATTGAAATTAAACATAATATTCAGCACACTTGATAAACAAACATAACAATTCAAATTATACAAAACATAATCAAAACCCTAATCAAATTCTTGCTGCAAATGTATAATATATCTTTGATAGATATAATGGTAAACATTAGCTCTTGGACTATTTAGCAAACGAACAACACAAGTAACTTTTTGGCTATTATTTTTCAATAGTCGTGCAACGTACGGACTCCAAAACCTAGAGCACAATATTACTCATGTACGTAGGACTCCGTTGTATTTGGTTATCTTTTATCTCAGTAATGAGATAACCCGGTTAGGGTCACCGTAAACCAGATTAAGTAGCGTGTATAGTTGAGTAAAAACCAACTCTGAAACGGGTCAGGTATGGCCACAACGAGATAGCTAAATGGGTCCAGCTGTTTGAATGTCACCCAAACTGTTTTTTTTTCATACATAGAACCTCATATTTGCTTTAATTAGATCTTTATAATGTGAATTGTTGATGTAGTATTTTGTTTACTGATATCATATCTCTATTCAGAAGCTAAGTATTGGTACTAATCTTATGAAGAGGACAAATTTCTTTTGATCCAACCTCAAACACGACAAGATTAAATCAATATAAAAACTGAACCTACACGAACTGATGTTAAGTCGTTGGGGTTATTTCAGGGACGAGAATTTTGCAGGGCCGTCACGTCAATTTATTGGGCCCTGTTCGAAAACTAAAAGTGGGCCTTTTGTATACGAAGTATTCTAGGAGTATTAGAGCTTTATTACGGAGTATTCGACATTGATTATGTATTCGTATATGGGGTTTAAAAGAAGAAACAAAGAAGAAAAAACTAAATTTCTGCGTGTCCTCTGGCTGGACTAAGCTTGTCAAATCAGATGGATACAAGGCTGGTCAACAATGTCTCATTTGATTTAGACGAAGCGTACTTTTATTTTTTTATGTTAAAAGATGGAAGACACGAGGTTGCTGTTTATGTTGTTTCTTCAATTTTTCATATATATATGCAGTAAAAACAATATAAAGTCCGATTTAGTAGCCTTAATCTGTGTGCTTTGTGTAAAGCAAAAAAACTTAACATCATTATGTTTATTACATCCACAAGAATGCTTGTGATACTCTTTTATCATTCCGTTAATTCATTTAACATATACGTTTTCATTTTGTTTGATTAAGAGTCGCCGTGCAACGCACGGGCTCTTAAAGGCTAGTTAGTTTTACAAGACGTGTTGGCTTAACTAGACGTGTTGACATTAAGACCAGTTGATATCCAATTTTGACGGAACAACATTAAGACTGGTTCCCAATTTTTGTTTAAAAAAAATACCTAGACGTGTTGACACATCAAGACCGGTTGGTATCTACTTTTTTTGGCGGAAAGTACCATTTAGACCTGTTTAGTTATTAACCGGTCTACATATGAAGGTCTTGATGTCAATAAATGTAGTAGTGTTTGGAGTTTTTGAACAAAATATGAATATTTTGGGGCAAAATATAGAGGCTTTGAGGGAAAAAAAATTCACTAGGACAAAATCGAAAAATTCCAAAATTTTTTGTTAGCCCGTATTTATTAGCCAATGTTATGTATGTATTGGGCTTAGCCCTTTAACATTGATTAGGCTATTAGCCTATATATGGATGTGTATTATGTGCTATGTATTCAAGCAAATAATAAACACATTCATATGTAGGCTAATACCCTAACCAATGTTAAAGAGATTAGTTCAATACATACATAGGCTAATAAATATGGACTAATATTTTTGCACTAAAAATTACAAAGTTACTGGGGGCGGGTGCTCCGCTGGTCCTTAATATTTTTGCCCAAGTTATGAGTTTAATTTTGTATTTGTTATATGATCTTTCTATCTTGATTATGATTGATTTTTTTTTTCTGTTTTAGATTTAATCAGAATTTTTTCGAATAAAAATTAATAATAGGTTTAATTACTTGGTCGTTGTTCTTGATGTGTTAGTTAACACTACTATCTTTACTCATTTTGGCGAACAAGTAAAAATACTTGGGATGATTAACATACATGTACATTGCAAATTACATAAAACTTGAATAACTTGCTACACATTACAACCCTTTATATTTTTTTACTCGATATAAAAACTAGTAATTCGAAAATGCTGCGGTCAGATACTTTTGGTCGAATGGAGAGCTCTCAGCAGGTTGTAACGCCTCTTTTATTACTCTTGTCCCTAAGAAGTCTGAACCTTTAAATTTGCACGACTACCGTCCCATTAGTTTAATTTGTAGCTTATGTGTGCAGCGGTGTATACGAAATACTATTAAACAAGTTTTATTTATTTATTTACAGATAGGATATACCTAAACTCTGCTACAACACTATAGGCAGTGTACCTAATCGTAGAGTAGTATAGGTTTTAGTAAGTCCGGTACGTTCCACATGAAGACGACTTATTTTACACTATATTTTAAACAACTATATTTGTACAAAATATATTTAATTATTTATAGTAATAATATATAAAAGGGGGATTTACCGTTTAATGACCGGTTTGTCGATTTTATATTTTAAGTCAAGTGTAAAGTAAATAACGATATTTAAATAACGATAAAATAAATAACAATAATTAAAATGACAATAAATAAAAATACGAGGAAATATAAAATAAAATAATTATGCTTATTTAAACTTCCGTAATCATAATGTTTGACGTTTTGATTTTAATTTATTACCCTGGGTTAATTGTCCTTTTCCTGGTTTATTTGAAACCTATCTGGTTTTTGTCCATAATAGTCCATTGGTCATAATTATAAAATGCTCGTCAAATTAACCTTATTTCCGAAGTCAAATATTCCAACTAATTGGGGACTTAAACTGTAACAAGGTCTTAATACTTTGTTAATGATTATGCCAGGTTATCGACTGCGTATAATCCAAGGTTTTAATACTTTGTTAACAATTACACCAATTACCCTTGAATGTAATCCACCCCTGTTTTAATGAGTCCATTGACTATTAATCCATCCCTGTGTCCGGTCAAATGAACAATTATTCGTATTTATAAATATCCCGCTCACCGTACCCAGTCAAGCGTATGTGGTTATATATAAATACGTCAAATTGTAAATCTCTATATTAAATTAACGAGATATCATTTAGTTAATATAAAGCCCATTAATAGCCCATAGTCCAATTTTCACAAGTGTCGGTCTTTTGTCCAAACCCCAATTATGGTCCAAAGCTCGATAACCCCGTCTTTAATATTTAGTCCAACATCACGATTACTTCAGCTTAAACAAGCATAATAATAACTTAAATACGAGACATTAATTTAAAAAGGAAGAACATAGCTTACAGTGGTTATTAATCGCGTACTGTTACACGGACAGAACTCCGACTTTAAAACCCGTAAAATAATCTTTACATTACCCAAACTAATCTAATATAAAACTAAACTATTATATAATATATATATATATATATATATATATATATATATATATATATATATATATATATATATATATATATATATATATATATATATATATATATATATATATATATATATATATATATATTACAGAGGGAGTAGAGAGATATTGATATGGTGTGTGTTTTCCGTTCGACAGAAGCCTGGCTTTATAGGCAAAATTTCTGATCCTGAACCCCATGCGATCGCATGGGGTTTAAGTGCAAATCTCATGCACTCGCATGGGCTCATGCACTCGCATGAGTTTTAAGCCTATTTTCCATGCACTCGCATGGACAACCTGGCCTGCTCATTTCTTGATTAAAACGTGGGCTGCTGAAATATTTTAATATATAATATAATATATATAATTTTATATAATTATATATATATTTTATTATATTCTTGTGCATAGTTAACTTGTGATTTTAGGTCCGTTGACTCGCGCGTTGATGCTCGGTTTATGTCTCGGTTCCGAATTTTCAAACGCCTTTTCGTATGCTTAGATATCTTGTACTTTGCGTTCTGCGACTTGTACTCTTGTAATTTTTAGACGTTTCTTATCAATAAATGGAACCACTTGGATTGTATCTTGTACATTTGAGTTTTTTGGTCATTTGCGTCTTCAGTCTTCGCACTTATTTATTTAAACGAATATTACTTGAAAATAGAACAATTGCAACTGAAAACTTTACATATTGGAAGGATATTGTGCCTAAATATATGTTCATTTGGAGCACTATCAAATATCCCCACACTTGAATGTTGCTTGTCCTCAAGCAATACAAAACTTGAAATTAAATCACACTTCACTCGAATCACTTTTTTATTCTCACACTTTATACATCAGTGATTTTAATACGGCGGTATAAACAATGATAGTAACGATGTGGTTTACAGTCCCACATGACTATGAAAATTTAGATCCTTTAAGGAAATTGGATCTTTATGAAAACATTTGATCTTTTGAAAATTCATTCTAGCTTTTACCCTAGATAAGTTTTCCGGAATAACCCTTCACCGGTGTTTGCAAAATATTTTTGTGGGTTTTGTGGGTTTCAGATTTGAAAATTTTAGCTCAAAACATGCGGTTTTGTGTCACCCACTTGCTAACCTTGTATTAGGAAAGCACACGTCTAGTTTACTTGCCCCGTATATTACCTTTCGGTAAACTACCGTCCGGTTGTAAAGGAAAGCGATGAACAAGCAACTGTTAAGGCAATGTCTAATGACATGCAGATGTTCATGGTCCACAACGTGTCGGATGCAATTACTATCCTTTGTAGGAGAAATAGTAAAGATCACCCTATAATTTTTCGGTCTGGCACAAGGTCCTGTCTTCGACCATGCTATGCAACCACCGTTCTTACGGTTGACACCCGATTTGGTTCAGGTGACCTAATGAATTCCGGTGAATTCTTAGGATTTTACATTCAATGGTAATGAACGCATTAAAAATAGGTTTTCAGAAAACAAATCGGTTTTAATTTTGATCAAAATATTTTCTCGTTCAAGCTCGAGTTTAGATATCATCGAATTCCATGAGTTTGTAATTCTCAATCTTTAAGATCAATCTCAAGGATTGAGTAATATCAGGCTTAAATGCCGATTTTTAATCTTTGAGGAGATTATCCTTTCCGGGGGTCTGATTCATTAGTCTTATCAAGCTAATATGCATGGTGCCCTCCCCATTTTACGAGACAGATCCTCTCATGGTTAGGATAAGTCTGACCACTTGGCGACCCTGTTTGATGCTGAGGTCCGTGGATTTCCTGCTGATTTTAGAGATGACTTTTCTAGATTTTTCGTCAACCTAAAGCTGGTCTGGACGACAACTTCTTGACCTAAATCAAGAAGCGCGTGTCTTTTTTGGAAGACTTTACTTCCTTTTTATGATGGAATTGATTCATCGTGTAGATCCATCTTTTCATTCATTTATATTCCAATTTTACGGGCAAAACATTTAATTTAGTCCAAAACAAAAGCACCTGCAATAACTTTACAGAAACATGTGATAGATAGTTTTTAATTGAATAACCTGGTACATTCTCCCCACACTTGGCTGTTATTTATTTCTTTCTTTGCCTTTTTATTCTCCTCTTTTCCATTTTAATTGAATTCAAGCATTTTAGGTTGTTTCTCAATTTATGTCCTTTCCGAGGTAACGATAATTTCGGTATTAAAACCTAGTTTTTATCGTTCATAAATATGTATAAACATGATTTTGAATTCATTTAGTTGAAAATTTTCCAGATTTTCACAAAATTTGGCAAATAAACCAAGTGCAAACCCAAGAGAATTTATAACTCTTCCCCACACTTGAGATCATGCAATGTCCTCATTTGCATGAAATCAGACTATAATTATAAATTCATGAGGGTAATTAGTGTAGAAAAGTGATTAAAAATACCCAGTTTGTAATTTCAAAGCTCGTCGAATGATAGATGGCGCGCCTCATCGTTCATTACTTTTGTTATTTTATCACTCATGTTTTTCTTCAAAAATGGTTGCTTTTCTGAACTGTTTGCTAATCTTTGAAAATGCATCTTTTACCCTAACTTATCATGCATTTTTGTTAATGAGTTATGCACTAACCCGAACCCTGAATTTAACGTTAAGTGAGGTTAGACTTCCCCACACTTACCTGACGACATGTGAAGTCGGTGGAATAAGTTCCACGAATTAAAATAGTGAGCCAGTTATTTACATCTCGGGTGGTGTATAATATATCAATGGGTTTAAAGTTTAGACCCACCCGATTATCACTAATTAATTCTTCTTTAAGTGTAGCTTTTAGTAAATGGATATGTCTCTTTTCTGGTTCTTGGTCAAATGGATCGTTATACACTGACATATATATTTCTTTAGAGTGGACAATTCCTAACATTTCCTTCCGTTCATTCTCGGGATCAAAGTTATTACCTCTATTACCCAATTGGGTGAAATCCGAGGTGTCAATATCTATTACAGCTCGTAGTTCGTCTTCGGTAGATGACTCGTCTATTGAGAATATTGGGTTGGAAGGTTGTGGGATGGTGGATTTCGGGATCGAAGCAAATTCTTCTTCTTTAACGGTCCTTATCGGTCCCACCATTTTGGTCTCGGGGGTAACATTTTCAACGTTATCGTTTTCCCAAGAGTACCAATTTGTCACCCTTACTTCTTCTTCATCTATTGATGGATCGATGATTTCTTCGATAGAGGCTAATGTGTCGATATGTTGTGAAATTGGTAAGACTGAATAAAAAGTATCATCGTGATAATTGGTAATTTCGGAGCTCTGGAATTCATCAAAATTCGATGATATGAGATTTTCTTGCACAATACTCCTCAGATCAACAGGTGTGTAGTCTGATAGAGTTTCAACTTGCCTATTTGCAAACTCTCTTATCTGTTCATTTTGAGCATCAAATTCTTCAAGTTTGATTTTCATATAATCTAATAAATTTTCAAACACATAATTTTCCTCGTCCGCTGGTTGTTGACTTTGGATATATTCTTGGGAATAATCCCAATTTGAATTGTATTCCTCATAATCATTCCATTCAGGTTCCATGGGTGCATAATTTTCCATAGGAACGTAATAATAACATTCCCATGTTGAGTGATAATCTCCACAGATTTCACAACCAGTTATTGTTTCGTCATTCGTGATCCAAGTTTGATCGAATGAATTGTCATCAACATCCGTTTGAGAGTATTGATTTAATTGATTTTGCATGTCAGAAAGAGTTTCCAAAATATTTTCGAGATTTTCCATAATACGCTTATTACCAAATTTTAGCTACAATGTGGTGCATTTACTAATTATCATATTAGTTATAAAACTAAAAATTATATAAGTTATCAAATTAATAGACTTTTCTGCTTTTCCTCACGTTTCGAATAGTCAATAGATGCAGCAGGTAGCCAGGATCCTTTAAATCGGAAAATCCACAACTCGCCACTAACAAAACCAACTATTACTACGAACCAGAAAATTTTGATGTCTATTAATTTAATCGCTTACAATAATTTTTTTTCAAAATTTAAAGAAATTTAAAGAAAATTCTATGCCCTAAAAACTAGAGCGTAGAAAAGAAAAAGCGTGTCGAAAAACGTCGAAAAATAAAAATGAGAAAGAAAAACGTCGAAACTTAAAAGTCTAAAAATTAAAAATTAAAAATTAAAAATTGCGTCTAAAGGTATTAAAGCTTAAAAGGAATTCTATATCCTAAACGGCAATAACTTAATTAGGCACTAAAATCTAAAAACTGCGTCGCAAAATTCTAAAGCGCTTAAATCTTAATCTAAAGAAAAAGTACTTAAGGGATTTTACGGCAAAGCCTAAAAGTCTAGAAATATAAAATAACTACGGCAAAAACAAAGTTTAAAACTAATTACGAACGATAAATAAACAAATTATGAATTAAACGATTAATAAGATACAAAAAGTAAAAATAATATTAAAGCTATAAAAATACAATTTTTATAAAAAAATTATTTTTATATTATTATTTTATAAAAGTATTAATCTATATAATTAATAATAATAATAACACTTAATATTACAAAATATAAATTAAAACTTAAAAACTAATTATTAATATTTAAATTAAACCCTAAAAATTATAAAATTAAACCCTAAATCGTATTAATTAAGTCCGAGGTTTGGTCAGCCACATCTCATGCGGTCGCATGGACCAGTTTACCAGAAACAGATTGGGCTTCGAACAGGCTTCGGCCCAGTTTCTATTTTATTTAATATTTCATTTTAATTTTCTACAAATTAATATAAAAGTAAATTTATATAAATTAAAATAAACTTAATTTTAAAATCTAAAAATAAAAGCAAAATCTTGAAAATATAAGTATATATATATATAAATATAAGTATATATATATATATATATATATATATATATATATATATATATATATATATATATATATATATATATATTTCTTTTTATTATTTTTATATTTTTTATTATTTTTATATTTTTATATTTTTTTATTATTTTTATATTTTTTTTCTAATTATATTTTTACAAATATAAATTAAAAATATAGCGTTTCGCCGAGTCCCCGGCAGCGGCGCTAAAAACTTGATGTGTGCAGCGGTGTATACGAAATACTATTAAACAAGTTTAATTTATTTATTTACAGATAGGATATACCTAAACTCTGCTACAACACTATAGGCAGTGTACCTAATCGTAGAGTAGTATAGTTTTTAGTAAGTCCAGTACGTTCCACATGGAGACGACTTATTTTACACTATATTTTAAACAACTATATTTGTACAAAATATATTTAATTATTTATAGTAATAATATATAAAAGGGGGATTTATCGTTTAATGACCGGTTTGTCGATTTTATATTTTAAGTCAAGCGTAAAGTAAATGTCGATATTTAAATAACGATAAAATAAATAACAATAATTAAAATGACAATAAATAAAAGTACGAGGAAATATAAAATAAAATAATTATGCTTATTTAAACTTCCGTAATCATGATGTTTGACGTTTTGATTTTAATTTATTACCCTGGGTTAATTGTCCTTTGTCCTGGTTTATTTGAAAACTATCTGGTTTTTGCCCATAACAGTCCATCGGTCAAAATTATAAAATGCTCGTCAAATTAACCTTATTTTTGAAGTCAAATATTCCAACTAATTGGGGACTTAAACTGTAACAAGGTCTTAATACTTTGTTAATGATTACGCCAGGTTATCGACTGCGTGTAATCCAAGGTTTTAATACTTTGTTAACAATTACACCAATTACCCTTGAACGTAATCCACCCCTATTTTAATGAGTCCATTGACTATTAATCCATCCCCGTGTCCGATCAAATGAATAATTATTCGTATTTATAAATATCCCGCTCACCGTACCCAGTCAAGCGTATGTAGTTATATATAAATACGTCAAATTATAAATCTCTATATTAAATTAACGAGATATCATTTAGTTAATATAAAGCCCATTAATAGCCCATAGTCCAATTTTCACAAGTGTCGGTCTTTTGTCCAAACCCCAATTATGGTCCAAAGCCCAATAACCTCGTCTTTAATATTTAGTCCAACATCACAATTACTTTGGCTTACACAAGCATAATAATAACTTAAAAACGAGACATTAATTTAAAAAGGAAGAACATAGCTTACAGTGGTTATTAATCGCGTAGTGTTACACGGACAGAACTCCGACTTTAAAACCCGTAAAATAACCTTTACATTACCCAAACTAATCTAATATAAAACTAAACTATTATATATATATATATATATATATATATATATATATATATATATATATATATTACAGAGGGAGTAGAGAGATATTGATATGGTGTGTGTTTTTCGTTCGACAGAAGCCTGGCTTTATAGGCAAAATTTCTGATCCTGAACCCCATGCGATCGCATGAGGTTTTAGTGCAAATCTCACGCACTCGCATGGGCTCATGCACTCGCATGGACAGCCTGGCCAGCTCATTTCTTGATTAAAACGTGGGCTGCTGAAATATTTTAATATATAATATAATATATATAATTTTATATGATTATATATATATATATATTATATTATATTCTTGTTCATAGTTGACTTGTAATTTTAGGTCCGTTGACTCGCGCGTTGATGCTCGGTTTATGTCTCGGTTCCGTATTTTCAAACGCCTTTTTGTATGCTTAGATATCTTGTACTTTACGTTTCGTGACTTGTACTCTTGTAATTTTTAGACGTTTCTTATCAATAAATGGAACTACTTGGATTGTATCCTGTACATTTGAGCTTTTTGGTCATTCGCGTCTTCATTGGCTCTATTTATTGAGGCAACACCAAACGTCGATTAGGTGGCGTCTTGACTGCCGCTTAGAGCCTAAATTGATTTTCAGGCAGACTTTTAAACCCATGAAAATCTGATTCTACCATTTTCATGGCGTCTTAATTTTATTTTATTTTTATTTTCTTTTTATTTTTCTTTTTATTTTCTTTTTTATTTTTATTTTTATCCTTACTAGTTTTTTTTTCTTAGTTTTTATTTAAAAAAAAAACAAATTTCCTACTTTTTGGCCGGAGGTCCACTCGTAAGCAATCTCTTTATCCGTCGAATAAAGACATGGATGACTTTCTCTACTTCTCTGGGTGGTGAAATGACCTGTTTTTATTCTCGGGTAGGGGAAGGATTGTTTACATCTCACCTCCTCCATACACCACTCAAGTGGTATCGGGTTTTTTTGTTGTTGTTGTGGTCATTCGCGTCTTCAAATCTTTATTTGCGTCTTCGGTCTTCGCACTTATTAATTTAAACGAATATTACTTGAAAATAGAACAATTGCAACTGAAAACTTTACATATTGGAAGGATATTGTGCCTAGATATATGTTCATTTGGAGCACTATCAGTAGTCTTTATAAAATTATTGCGAAACTGTTATCAAACCGAGTTCGGAAGATAATTCCAAAACTTGTTGGGTATGAATAAAGTGTCATAAAGGGTAGAAACATCGTTGATTGTGTGTTGATTGCAAATGAAACTCTAGATTTTGTTAAACAAAGGCACCTAAAAAGTTTTGCTTTTAAAGTTTACTTTGAGAAAGCTTTTGACTGTCTGAATTGGGACTTCCTCCTTGAGATAATGACTTTAATTGGGTTCGGGGAAAAATGGAAAAAGTGGATTTTGTCGTGTTTAAGTCAGCATCTATCTCCATACCTGTAAATGGTTCACCTATGTAAGATCCTGAATTTGGTACGTCAGAAAATGTTCCTGAAAGTGCCAGTAAATGTGTGCATCAGAAAGCACCACTAAAAGTGAACCTGAACTTCAAATCAGAGTTAGACAAGTTCAGTCCCTGAACTTCAAATCAGAATCAGTACAGCATTGGGCCGCGCCACGGGTCCTGAAGCCGCGTCGCGGGTTAAGCTTTGAGCTGATGGTCTGTGCTTTAAAAATGGTCGATCATGAATTTGTGCTTTATGCCGCGCCGCAGGTCTTTATGCCGCGCCGCGCCTTAAAGCGTGGACAGGTGCTGAAGCATTTTAATTAAATAGGAAAAGGGGCATTTGGGTAATGTCACTTGGTGGCTGGTTTTAAGCCACAAAAAGATAAGGTTGAGCTCATTCAACCTAATACTCATCCATCTTATCCTCTTATCTTTATCCTCAAGTCTTAGAGAGAGAGTGAAGGGTTTCTAGAGAGAGGAAGCTCAAATGGTGATGAAGATGGTGATTATTGCCCAAATTGGAAGCGGGACTTGGTTCTCCTTGATGTTTCTAGCTACTAGCTCGGTTTTGGAGTTGAGGTAAACCCTAGATTCGATTTTAATTACTTTAATTTTGATTTGGGGTTAGGGTTTGTGCTAGTTAGGGTTATAAACCTAATTTCTTGTGAAATTTAGGAGTTTTGTTGTATTGTTAGTGTAAGTGAACCCGATTATTATGGGTTTAGGGTTTGATGACGAATTTGGAAGTATTTGTCATGGATTTGGGTGTTACTCACTAATTTGTAAGTTTGTTAGTGATTTTGATGTTCTTAAGAACAAAGTTTACTAGTCAAATGGGTATTGACTTGGTTTGGTGTCAAAATGAGTTTTGAGTCAAGTTTTGGTGAATCTAGTATGTAAATACTTGATTTAGGTGTTAATTGGTGTTTTAGAAATATAATCACTAGTCGTTAGTGATTTTAGGCGTTTTTGAGACTTAGGTCAAAATGGGTTGACTTTGATTGGGTCAAATTTGGTAGTGACACAAATTTTGGATTAATAGATGTTAAACACTTTTGTTAAGTGTTAAATGGCGTTTTTGAATGAAAGTAATCGTGAGAAGTAATTTTAGGTTAAAATGGCATTTTAACAAAAGTCAAAGGTGGTCAAAAGCAATATTGGTCAATATTGTACGTGTTGTGGTTTTGGTGTAAATGGCGTTTGAAATGGTCAATACCTAAGTAGTTACCTAGTGTCGGGACCTAGGTTGGTCTAATTGGTGTTAAGTATAATTTGAGTTAAATTGTACTTTGTAGATGGGGTTTGAATTACCACCCGAAGTGGTAATTTGTTTGTGTCGATCAGGTGTTAAATGGGCGGGTTTTGGCGAGCAAGGTGTGATCCCTCGGCTAAGGGAAAGTTGTGTCAGATTCTCTTTTAGAGAATGTATATTTATGTGTATATTGTGCCTATGTGCGATATAGGTAACTATTTGATCGGATATGAGGACGGAGATCATAATACACTACTTATGCGGGCATTCCAAGGTGAGTGGAATAATTATACGTGTATGTATATAGTGTATTTATTTGTGTGCTTTGGTATGAACCAAAGAGCCGGTAGTACCATAGCATGTGCGAGTGTGCTATGATGTGAACCAAAGAGCCGGTATCATCATAGTACGTGTGTTGTAGTGTGAACCAAAGAGCCGGTAGCACTATAGCATGAGTTTGTTTGAGTGTGAACCAAAGAGCTGGTAGCACTTTAGCGTGAGTATGACTCAGTGTTATGATGTGAACCAAAGAGCCAGTAGCATCATGACAAATGCGTAGCGGCGTGAACCAAAGAGCCGGTAGCGCCATAACGTGTGACATATGGTGTGAACCAAAGAGCCGGTAGCACCATAGCCTGGGTATGGTTAACCATATTGTGTGTGTGTTGTTATTTAGCATTTTATATTGTGATGAATATATGCTATTGGTTATGCTAGCTTGCGGTATTAGAGATTATTAGCCTTATACTTTGTGATGGTATGCTAATTAAATTGCTAGCAAGTATGCGGTATGTGTGTAAGTGATTGCAAGTAGGTATATTATATATGTATGTGTATAACTATTGTATTCACTAAGCTTTATGCTTACCCTCTAATTGTTTACCTTTTTATAGGTATCGTTGATGCAGAGTTACCTAGTTGCTAGACTAGGGTTGGTAGACGTTGCTTAAGCTTGGAGGATTAGCTTTTGGATATTTGAACGAGGATTGGGGATTTGGTAGTCCCCTGGATTATGCTCTTGATATCGGGTTCGGTTATTGAGTATTAACCCGTGTTTTGTGTAATTGGGTCATTATTTCAAATGCTTTTATAATGTGTCATTTTTGTACCAAGGGTTCTATTAAGTTGTTGAATATAACGTTATGATATTATGTTTTTGGTTAAAATAGAGTTGGAACTATTATGTATTATGAACGGTATATTGGGACCTAACTTATAAAAAAAAACGTGCTTCGTTTTTGGTAAACGGATTCGGGTTCGTTACAAGTGGTATCAGAGCATAGTCTAAGGGAATTAGGTGACCTTGAAATAGGTGTCTAGTCTTAGACTTATTGGTGATTGTGCGTTATTTGGGGGACTTGTAGGAATACTGGTCAGACTGAGATTTGTTAGTGCCTTAGAGTATGTGACTAACTAGGACTTCTGCTTGTCCAAAGTGTGATTATGTGGGGCCTTATTTCGTGTGTAAATTAGTTCCTTAGATAGAAAGTGCCTAATGTAAGTAGGTGAACTTGGACATTGTGTTAGTGATAGTCACCTAGGTTGTAGGTTGACTTGATGTTGCGGTGTACTTGTGCACATTTATTATTATATTGTATATAGGTGTATATATACAGGTATCTTTTTTTGTCACGTTCTAGGGATGAATCTATTGGAGAGATTCGAATGTTTGGCGGTTTTGAGTGATCAAGTTCACGGTAAGGACTTTGGTCATTCGGGTACTAGGAGCTATCGCGCGTTATTTTGTGTCTATGTTGCGTCAGTCCGGGTAAAGTACTTTGCGTGACTATGTGAAGATGGTAAGGTACACAATTGTAATAGTGACTGATCACCATTATTACGAAGGTGTATCTTGACACCAAGCATGACATGACGAGTACTGAGCGGAGGAAACGTGGCATGGTTGGGGTAGAATCGGGATTAGTTAGGAATTTTTTATTGGTTCCTAGGATATAGTGGTCTCAGGTGATGTGCTTGTTGACACATCGGGTTCTTTGTGAGTCGGGAAGTGTTACCATGGTTTTGGTTAGCTAAGGTGAGTGAGCAAACTCACGAGTTTGGTGCGTGCTTAGTCACCCTAAGTAGTGGGTGCACTATTGAGATTTTCATTGGTTATAGTTACCCATCGTAACTAGGATGATCGATTTTTATGTCCGTGTGTGTGTGATGAGGACTTTAATTCCGTAATGGATGCGACAAGTCTAATGATCGTAGTTTTGGGTTACACTTGGTAGAGTGTGTAGTTAGAGAATCGTGTAAGGTTCTAGTTGTGAGTTGCCTTGGAATTGGAGAATCAGGGAGTCTTCGGGTCGTTAAACTCATGGGAGTGGGACCCATATGACAATGGTTGCGTTAGTGTATTGTCAATTATAGGGTAACATTCCTAACAGAATATCTCATGTAGTTGTGGTTGTGACGATGTGCGGAAGGGTGTAAGACTTGGTGTTTCCAAGCATCTCTTTAGTGTTAGATGAAAGGTCACGTGAGGCTATATCATTTGGCCTTGTGGAAATTGCGGGTAGTGTGTGATCGCTAGGTACTTTCGATAAGACAATAAAATGTAAGGTTTGTTGGGTAGGAATGACTTCGGGTCATTATTATAGAGAGATGGGTGACATCGGGTGTATGGAACCTAAAGATCTAGTTTCAAAAAAAATTCGGCTGATTGTGGTGGGAGTCTACATGACACTGCGTCAGGTGCCTCTTTACACCTGCTAGTGTAATGTTCAACTCCGGTAGTAGTGTGATCACTTTGTGCTTAGGGTGACAGTGAGGTGCCCTTGGAAGCGGCGGAGATTACAAGAGTGATCGACGGGTGATAGTAATTTAACGGTTGCGAAAGTCAAAGTTTAAGAGCATTGCGGTAAATACTTCTACTGAAGTGACGGATGAGCGAATCTTGTTTCTCTTAAGTGACAGGTGGGTAAAGAATTAAAGATGACCTGTGAGCCGGTTCTGGACTTTATGGTCGATTGGGCCGAAGGTTATGATGAAATGTTGATATTGCCGTCTATGCAATTATTGTGTCGAATTGGTCACTCTTCTCCATGAGAGTGAGCAATTGTTGGTAAAGGATCGTTGAGTAGAGGATCGGGTGATCTCGACTAAGATGCACGACTGATTAAGCAGAATGGCATATGCCTAAGCTTAGAGGCGTATGTATGACCTTGGTAGAGTTCGCTTTGCGAATGATGAAGGGCTATTAATTGTGATTTGTGGTATGAAGGTGCGATGTCGTCGCGTGTACGACATTTCAAGTGAATGTGTATGACGGTTCTGAGAGCCTAAAATGAATTTGCGGTGATTGGGAGTATATGACCAACGATGAGAACGGTCATGTGTGTCGTGAAATGACAATTTTGCGGGGTGTTATCATCTTGGCGGTGAGAATGTGGAACTGAATCCTAAGTGGGGGAGTTTTTACTGCCGCCCGAGGAAGATCCGGTGGTGTTAGATCAAGTGAAGTGTAAAGCCTCCTGATGTGTCAAAACGTATCCTTTAAAATGTAGACAATATGCTTAACAATTAACACATAATACAGGCAACTAAAACTCGATCATGTAGTAACTAGCAAGTAAATTGACCAGTTCGATCCACAGGGAGAAGTTTGTTTTTAAGATTTTACCACGATTAATTATTCTAAAAAAGGGGGTTTTGTGTTTGAAGTTGTATTTTCGTTTAACGAAACAGTAAATAAATATAGTAATTAACAAGAATGAGAATGCGGTGTTTACTTCTATGCTTAATAAATGACAGGGATTGTTCTTCTATAATTAAAACCGTTATGTAATAGTTACAATAGAGTAGTTTATATCAATTTTACAATTTCTATAAACTTAAGAGTTATGTTTAATCAACAAGATTCTTTCGTGGTTGAATTCACATAAAACCTAGTTTACTAAGATCACTCTAAGAAAACTACATGATTGTATATCCTAAATATCATTCAATTAACATCCTATACTCACATATAGGTGGCTAGATCACTAGGTGTTGAAGTATAAGCTATGGTCTTTGATAAATTCACATAAATCAAGTCATAACTTACATAATTGAACTAGGATACAAGGATGATTACAACTATGGATCTTTTGAAAGAACATGGTGATTTAGATTGATTAACTAACTAGATTCAACCCGGTTAAACTCAGGTGAAACCTAAATTACAACAATCACTTGAGGTAATTTCAAAACTATGTTGCTTTGGAACTTATTCAATTACCGAATTAAACACATAACAAAATCACTTAAGTTAATGCATCTAATCGTCTAGATTACTAGGTGTATTGAAGTATAGATTGTTTTCCTAGTTAACTCACATTAATAGGTTTGCAATCTATATAATTGAAGTAATGAACTAAACAAGCATAACAATGGTTCTTACGGTTGAACTAGATAATTTAATCAATCAAACATATGTATAACTAGCATAACATCAAAGTATAGAAAAATCCCAAGCCATAAATCTTACATTGAAGCAAACACACAAGGCTTTTAGCCAAACATAATCATAGTAGAACTAATGAAACGGTAAATACAATTCGAATTCATGTTTAAAAGATATAGAACAAAAGTACCAATAGTGATGAATGATCCTAGCTTAATCTTGATGTTGAAAGAATGGAGATTGACTTGCAGCCTTCCTTGAACCTTGAAAATCGTATTAGAACTGAGGGAAAACGTAGTAGTGAAGGTATATGAAGTATGTAATCAAAGGCTCCCTTAAACAGGCTCAAAAGTTAGGTAAAATGGCCAGAAATTGACCAGATGTGCCGCATCTCTTTAGGATGCGCTGCATCTCTTTAGGTTTAGTAGATTCCAGCTCGATTCTGCACTCAGGATTGTCGGCAGGGAAGCAGATGCGCCGCATCTGGCTTAGATGCACCGCATCCATCTCAGATGCGCCGCATCTGAGGCTGTTTTGGTCCAGAAGTCTTCATGCTCCGCATCTGAAACTGTCGGGAGTTATTTGGTGCATAGATGTGCCGCAACTAAGAGAGATGCGCCGCATTTGGACCTGTCTCAGTGGTTTCGGGCTGTTTTACACGTTCAATCGTTGTTTTAACTCAGTTTTCACTGTTGGTCTTCATTTATTCATTCACAATGGACTTTTACAAATATATACGAATTAAAATACATACGTACAACAATTACATATAAATGGAACAACTTTGGATCGAAATAACGGCAATAAACATGTATAATTTTGGCGTTATCAAAATCCCCACACTTAAACCTTGCTTGTCCTCAAGCAAGACTTACAAGAAATCGAAATTTACTACAGTAAACACACTTATTTAATTGAGAACATAAAAATGGGAATCACACTCACTCGATATAGTACACAAGATACACAAGTTATTTAGTAACACAATAACTCACGCTATATGGAAATCACACTCGGGTCACAATATTTACACACTCACACTTTTATTTCACACACGAATCAAAAACACGCGTTTTGAGTATACACACACCTTTGGAGTACACACGCTTTTATTTATTTCACAATGTAATACACACACTTTGAGTACACACACGAAATGAAATCACACCAAAGTCAAAAGGTGGGTTTTAAAGTCCACATTTCTTAAAAATTTGGATCCTTAGGGAAATTGGGACCTTTGCGAAAAACCTTTTATATTTTGAAAATTAGACATGTTAGTTTTTACACTAACAAGTTTTTCAGTTTTAACCTCAAAGTCCGGTTGAAGGTAACTGAAAACCGAAGCCTCAGTCGGCGCTTAGCAAGCTACTCGCCCCCATGATTGAAGTATCATGGAACTTGAAACCGGATGTCCTAAAAATGGTTTTACACAATATAGTTCATAAAATAGCATAAGTTTTAGAAGAAACTATATCATGTCCAAATATCATCGGTGAACCATGAGTTTGCACACCTCAGTTTGTTATGGCATATGTATGTTGGCCGCAGTCAACATAGATGCGGTTGATCTTTACGGAGATCATCCATCTGGGGATTAGATTCATTAGTCTTAAAAGCTAATTTGCAATGTGCCCCCATTGTATGAGACAGATCCATCTCATGGTTAGGATAAGTCTGACCACCAAAAACCCTGTTTGATGCTGAGGTGAGGTGGATTTCCAGCCGATGATAGAGATGACTTTTCAAGATTTTTCGTCAACCTTCAGCTGTTCTGGAATACATCTTCTAACATAAGTTAGCAAGTGTGTCATATTGGAAGACTTGACTTTCTTCATAATCATTACATAGATGAGCATTGGATTAGATTGTTAGAACAACAAATTACTTGATGATTCTTTTTTATTCAGAATGTGGTATAGCATGATGATTATATCTTTTATATGACTACTAGTTTTATGATTTTTAACAAAATAAACTCAATCATTTGGTTGTTTCTTAATTTGTTTTGTGATAATAATTTCGGTGTATACACCTAGTTTTAAAATCTACAAATTTTAAACAAAATTTGAATTTATGAAGATAAAAGTTTAAAATTTTTCACCATTTAAGCCTTTTTAACCAAAATCAAAAACCCGAAATAATTTATAACTTCCTCCCCACACTTGAGTTCATGTATCGCCCTCGTTACATGAAATCAGAAAAATTTAAATTCAAGAGGGTTAAAGAGTGTAAGAGAGTTTATTACTTTCAAGGTCTAAAACCGAAGTTCACGGGATGATGGCGCTGAACTGAATGCCAGCATAAGAACATCATCCGCTTCTTGCAACCACAAAACAATCACCAATCAAGTATGTGCTGAATTTACTGCCAGTCTTTGTAAAAATGCAGCATATAGCACAATGCTCACCTGTATCAATTCAAACAAAGCAAACATACGATTCACACAAATAAATGGGGGTGTACTCCATGTACTAAAAACCCCACTTATCATTATCTAAATTATTCAAATTACAATCATCCAAAATACTATCAAGTTATTACACACCACACATAAAGATAAATTGTTTTTGAAACAAACCAACATCAATCAAACCGTTCACACACTTTACCAATAATCATGCCAACTTCAGAAGAATCCCCAAAAAGAGTTACTTGGGCCAGCCCCGCCTTCATTTTGGTTTCCCGCGTCGTCGTCCTGAAATATTGAGGGGTTGTGCCCCTGATAAGTTCCTTGAGGAGGGACGACAGCAGTGTATTCAGTAGGTGGGTTAGGAGGAGGAGGATAAGGCGCAGGATATGGATCACCCATTCGAACCCATGGTTCGTATGCAGACCAAGGAGAGGGGCCATAGTTAGCGGGATCTGCAGCGTATGACACTGTTTGTTCATGTATCCAATTAAGCTGATTTTGCTGCCCCGCTTGAGTGTACCACATTCGATCATTCCCTACATCAATGTAATGTTGCATCTCCCTGTTACCTGTATCGTAGTGATCAATTACCTTTTGGGTGTTTCGATCATTATGGAGTCGCATATCTGAAAACTGGCGCGCCATGTAAGCCTCCCAATCATTTCCCAGACCGAAACTACTTCCAACATTCGGCTGTGGATCTGGCTGCAGTTGTGGTTGTTCTGGTTGCCTGTTCACGGGATCTACATACCTAGTTAGAAGGCCGTTCGACCCCCTCATCAAAATGTTTTCCCTTGTACAGCTTACTCTATCAAAGGCAATCATATGTTTCTCCTCTAACCCACTTGTATTGATATGAAAATGTTGGGCAATCCTGGTTACAAAATGGCCGCCCATGATTGGTGTAATCATTTTCCTATCTTCGAGAAGGAAAATAAGAATCATTCATGGAATATGAACATGGGAGTGATCCATTATCACATGAATGTACCAGATATCCAAGTTGGTAACTTTTTCGCTACTGTCTTTTCGACAGTTTATGGTACTTGAAATGAATCTTTGGACGCATCGATGCTGGTAAGTACGTAGCTTGCTACAAGTCTGCTTGCTTGCACTATATGCGCTATTGCTCATGTCCACCCATGCTTCTGAATGATTAAAAGAAGAAACATAGTATATACATTGATTAAAGTAATTTTGCATCAATTAATGTGGCAACCCTTCATAGAAATCCAACGCCTTTACAAATTGTAGCAGTGTTAATGTTCGGTCTTGTCCTCCAAGATGAAATCTCATAAAGGTACCGGATGTTGGTGACATGTAATCAACCCTAAGTGAACCAATGAATTCTTTGACTAAAAGTGGGTACACTCTTTCTTGCATTCTGAATAGGTTTTCCCATGCATATATTCGATGGCCTTGATACGTTACTCGGAAAAGGTTGCAAAAATTTTGATATTCGCCTGCTTCTTCTAATGGTGTCCAATCGATATATTTCCCCGGATATACGTCTTTGTGTAGAAGTGCCTTCATCCGTTCATGATATTCCGGATGCCTCAAAACTGCATTGATCCATGGATCCGGAGTGGTTAATCCACGGACATTTAATTGCCGGTTGTCACTATCCATTTCTTCTTCTTCAACGGCATTTTCTTCTTCACTTGTTTCCTCATCTACAATTGCCGGGGCTTTTTGCTTCTTTGATTTTGGGTTTGATGATGATGCTCTAGTCTACAAAAACACAACAAAACCAAACAAACAAAACAACAAACCAAGTTGATTAGCGTTAAAGAAATTCAAAACATCTTTCATGTTGCACAAGCCAAGACCATGTAGAACACGTTATATCGCACGCATTACACAAACTCTCATGTCTATTATGGATGTACTTATCTCATTTTCAACAAACATGTACTAGTATGACTCATAATTTTTATCACTTCATAAGTTCAATCATATCTAGCATAATTAGTTTTACGAAAACAAGTGTATGAAACCATTAGCATTCATCAATAAGCATGTCAAACAATATGCAATCAATGGTAATCATACATTTAGACACTAAATTCGATTCAAGTCAACAATTTCATCAAAAAGCCTAAACATACAATCCTTAACTTTCCCAAGTAAAACTTTTCAATTCGAACAAACACTAAGTTAAGGCATATATGAGTTTAGCATAATCAATGCATTGCTTTAATTCCACTTAGAACACTTACTAATCAACAAAAGTCAAAATCTCCATTTTAAGAACCCTAAAATTCAATAATTTATGCAATCGTGTAATTCAACTAAGGTTCATGCGGATTTTCTAATGTATACTAGTAATTGAACTCTAAAACATCCCAATTTAAACAAGTAATGGTCAATTTTTCGAAATCCCCAAATTCATGAAGAACCCTAATTTCTAAAGTAAATTTCTAAGCAATTAAGCATGAAATTCGATCATGAACAAGGATTAGTGACAACAATATAAGCATATAATGACCAAAAAATGAAGATTTAAACATCCCCACACTTAGAACAAGCTAAATCCGAATTTGAGAATGAAGAACACATGAACCATGAAGAAATGAAGATTAATCTTACCTTTCTCATGTTGATATACGGATTAGATGCTCAAAGATGGGTTTAATCGGTTGATTTAGTGTTTGGAGATGTAATCCTTGAGATAAAATGAGATGAAAGTCGGAGTTGTAGGTGAAAAAATGAATAAAAATGATAAACTCCCGTATTTGTGCAAGAAAAATGGGCAGTCTCCAACATTCAGATACAGATGCGGCGCATCTGGTGGCCCAAGGCGCATGACCTAATCTCGGCGCATCTGAAACTGTCGGCTTTTTTCTTGTCCTCAGATGCGGCGCATCCACTACAGATGCGGCGCATCTGGCCCTGTTGCACCAGCTTTTGATGTTTTTTCGCGTTTTAAACATTGCGGAAGGTCCCTAAACAACTTGGTTGGTACTAAAATTCGAAAAATCACTCAAAACACTCAAAAACAATCAATCCTAAGAAATGAGAAGCATGAATGAGACTATGTACACGTTGTGAGGTTTATTAGTGAGTCGTTCACGCGACTCCTTCCCAAGCTAATTAGCTTTGGGGGAGAAAGTGATGTTATCTTGAACCGTCGTATCAACTCCATCAAAATAGAGTTTTAATCGATGACCATTCACTTTAAAAGTATTTCCATTACCAAACAACTCAACATATCCCGATGGAAATGCTTGTTTCACCAAATAAGGTCCCGTCCATCGGGACTTCAACTTTCCGGGAGAAAATTTAAACCGTGAGTTAAAAACCAAAACCTTATCACCGGTTTTAAACACTTTCACTTCTTTCAATCGAGCATCATGCCACCTTTTCGTTTTCTCCTTATACGAGCTCGAATTCTCGTACGCCTCTAACCTCAACTCTTCCAATTCATGCATTTGCATGAATCGGTTTTCTCCAGCCTTTTCCATGTCTAAATTACAAAGTTTCAATGCCCAGTATGCTCTATGTTCCACTTCAACAGGAAGATGGCACGCTTTACCATATACAAGTCTAAATGGTGTGGTACCGATTGGTGTTTTAAAAGCAGTCCTAAAGGCCCACAACGCATCATCTAATTTGCATTGCCAAATCTTAGGGTTGTTATCAACCGTCTTCTCAAGTATGCGTTTCAAGGCACGATTCGTATCCTCCACTTGACCACTCGTTTGCGGGTGGTACGGAGTAGAGAAACGATGAGTTACGCCATACTTCTTCAACACCTTTTCAAGAAGGTTGTTGGCAAAATGTGTTCCTCGATCGGATATGAGCGCCTTTGGGATTCCAAAGCGCGAGAAGAGATTTTTCAAGAAGTTCACCACCACCCTAGCATCATTCGTAGGTAAAACTTTCGCTTTAGCCCACTTAGATACATAGTCAACAGCTACTAGGATATACTTGTACTTATGGGAACTTGGAAATGGTCCCATGAAATCGATTCCCCAAATATCAAAGATTTCACAAACTTGGATGCCGGTTTGAGGCATCTCATCCTTTTTCGTGATGTTACCCGTTCGTTGGCATGCATTACAAGTCCGAACGAAATTATGGGCATCTTTAAAGATCGTGGGCCAATAAAAGCCCGAGTCAAGGATTTTTCTTGCGGTGTGGTTTGGTCCGAAATGACCGTCGGTGGGCCCTTGATAACAATGCCCAAGAATTTGTTGAGCCTCTTTTCCGCACACACAATGGCGAATCATTTGATCCCCACCAACACAAAATAGGTCGGGATGTTCCCAGAAATAGGACTTCAAATTCGCAAAGAATTTCTTCGTTTGTTGATAAGAAAGTCCTTTTTGAAGAATGCCTGACGCAAGATAGTTTGCAAAATGGGCAAACCATGGGATTTCAGATTCCTTGTCAACCCTCATTAGAGATTCATCAGGAAATGTGTCCTTGATGATTGTATCATCGAGTTTTTCTAATTCGGGGTTTTCAAGTCGGGATAAATGGTCGGCGGCTAGATTTTCGGCTCCTTTCTTATCACGTATCTCAATGTCAAACACTTGAAGTAAAAGAACCCAATGTATGAGATGATGTTTTGCATCTAGTTTCGAGAATAAGTATCTAAGGGCCGAATGGTCCGTGTAGACAATGGTTTTGGACAACACCAAATATGACCGAAATTTATCAAACGCATAAACAACCGCCAGGAGCTTCTTTTCCGTGGTGGTATAATTAATTTGAGCTCCCATTAGAGTTTTGCTCGCATAATAAATTGGGCGAAAATGATTATCGGGACGTTGTCCTAAAACAGCACCTAAGGCATAGTCGCTCGCGTCACACATTAACTCAAAAGGCATACTCCAATCCGGAGATACGATAATGGGAGCTTGTGTGAGTTTTGACTTTAGAATGGAGAATGCATTCTCGCAATTGGGATCGAAGTCAAATGGAGCATCCTTTTCAAGAAGTTTGGTCATTGGGCGGGCGATTTTAGAAAAATCTTTGATAAATCGTCTGTAGAATCCCGCGTGACCAAGAAAGCTTCTAATGGCCTTGACATTCGTCGATATAGGTAGCTTAGAGATAACTTCAGTTTTAGCTTTATCTACCTCTATTCCCGCACGAGATATCTTGTGACCAAGTACAATGCCCTCCTTTACCATAAAGTGGCATTTTTCCCAATTTAGGACCAAGTTTGCTTTTTCACATCGGATAAGCATACGTTCAAGGTTAAAAAGACACGATTCAAAGGAGTCTCCAAACACGGAAAAGTCATCCATGAAGACTTCCATACAATCCTCTACCATATCATCAAAAATTGCCATCATGCACCTTTGAAAGGTCCCGGGTGCATTGCATAAACCAAATGGCATGCGGCGATAAGCAAAGGTACCGAAAGGACAAGTGAATGTGGTCTTTTCTTGGTCGTTGGGATCAATTGGAATTTGGAAGTAACCGGAGAAACCATCTAGAAAGCAATAGTATTCTTTCCTCGCTAATCGTCCAATCATTTGATCAATAAAAGGCAACGGGAAATGATCCTTTCTAGTGGCATCATTGAGACGCCTGTAATCAATACAGACTCTCCAGCCGGTAACCGTTCTAGTTGGAACGAGTTCGTCCTTTTCATTTACAATAACGGCTGTACCCCCCTTTTTGGGTACTACTTGTACTGGACTAACCCAAGGACTATCGGAGATGGGGTAGATTAACCCGGCGTCAAGAAGCTTGACTACCTCCTTTTTAACAACCTCTTTCATGTTGAGATTTAGCCCGCGTTGTCTTTGTGCTACTGGTTTGAAGTCATTCTCAAGGAGAATTTTATGTGTACAATAAGACGGGTTTATCCCTGGAATATCGGTCGTTTTCCAGGCTATAGCCTTTTTATGGGTTTTCAAAACAGAGATTAACCTATCCTTCTCGTTACCGGAAAGATGTGAAGCAATAATTACCGGTAATTCAGATGTACCTTCGAGATAAGCATACTCCAAGTGTTTGGGTAGCTCCTTAAGCTCTAGTACGGGTGGTTCTTTCAAGGAATTCTTTATTCAGAATCTATCTTTATTTTCGATATCTTCAAATGATTCCTCTTCCTTGGGAATTTCTTCTTCCATGGTCTCATCATCCGTGACCACTTTCATCAACTCATCAAAAGCCTCATCAATATTGAAATACTCACTTTCACTTACCGGGGCAAACCCCGATGTATCAATTTCAAGTAGCTCCTGCAATTCATCCTCAACACAAAAATTTATAACATCAATTTGAAAACAAGAGTCATCGGTGGAAGTGGGTGTTTTCATGGCTTTGTCAATATGACAAATTATTCTCTCATTTCCCACACCTAGACTTAATTGTTCTTTTTGGACATTAATGATAGCATCTGCGGTGTTAAGAAAAGGATGTCCTAAAATGATAGAAACTTTTGTGTCCTCTTGCATTTCTAGAATAACAAAGTCGACGGGAAAGATAAGTGAGCCAACTTTTACAAGAATATCCTTGGCTATACCTATGGGAGTATCAAATGATTGATTTGCTAATCGAATACCCATCCGGGTTAGTTTCAAGTCTCCTAAGTCAAGTTTCAAATATAACGAGTAAGGCATTAGGTTAACACTTGCACCTAGGTCGGTTAGTGCATCGTACACTACCGAATCACCCATCATACATGGGATGATAAAACTACCCAGATCTCCCAATTTTGGAGGTACATTTTGCTTTTTCAAGATGGCCGAACACTCCTCATGGAGGAATGTGGCAGAAACATCGTGGTATTTAACCTTCGAGGATATGAGATCTTTTAAAAATTTCCCGTAATGGGGCATACCCTTAAGAACCTCCGCGAGTGGCATGTTAATGCTGATTTGCTTGATCATATCCACAAATTTCTGATATTGGCTCGCGAGTCTGTCTTTCTTTAATGCTTTTGGGTATGGAATAGGTGCCTTGTACACCTTCACTGGTGGTTCTTCACTTTTCTTCGATATGACCTCTGGTAGATCATCTTTCTCTTGTTCTTTTTCAACATGCTCATCTATATTAACAGGTTCTTGCGAAACAGAAGGAGACAAAGGAACTTCCGGGGACTTTGGAGTCTTCGGGTTAGTGGTTAAACCACTTCTAGTAGTTATAGCATTTACATTCTCATTCCTTGTTTGATTGTTACTGGGATTCACTTGAGTATTTGAGGGGAGAGCACCAGGTGGTCTCTCTGCTAGTAACTGTGAGATCCTTCCAACATCCCTTTCTAAATTTTTAATCGTAGCTTTTTAATTTCGAATTTGCTGAGTTTGAAGTTCCGCATTTTGTTCGTGTTTAACCATAAAATCTCTCAAAAGATCTTCTAAACCGGATTTCTTCTCGAGTTGTGGTTGTACATGTGCTTGTGGTTGTGGTTGTGGTTGATTGTGTTGGAAATTATTTTGGTAATTTCATGGAGGTTGATTACGATTGTTTAAATGATTGTAACCCGGTGGTGCATTTCTTTGATTTGGTAACCTGAATTTCCTTCGTGGTAATTGTTGTTTAAACTTGAAGGTCCCCCTATTTGATAACTGTTGACAGGAGGGTACTTCCGGTTCATTGCTTCAACCGCCGGAAAGTCGTCAAAATTCATCTCACCTTTACGCAAGTAACCTAAAAAATTTGCTTGCTCTTCCATTGTTGTTTGGTCGCAATCTCGAGTGAGATGGGGACCTTGGCACAATTCGCATCCTACCCTGATAGTGTGCATTTCTTTAGTTACCTTCTCAATTTACCTTGCTTGATTTGCCAATTGAACTTTTAATGCAGCGATTTCATCGTTGCTTTCGACATTAGCAACTGTTGATGATCTAGAGAACTCCATCTCTTGATGCCAATTGTGAGAATGGGCTGCTATATCGGCAATTATTGTGTGAGCGTCTTCGGGCGTTTTTTTCATGATTGATCCTCCTGCTGCAACATCTATATCCTTTCGGGTAGAAACATTGACTCCTTTGTAGAATATTTGGACCTTTTGGAATGTATTCAACCCGTGTTGAGGACATACCCTAAGCATTTTATTAAATCGGGTCCAAGCTTCATAAAGAGTCTCGTTAGACTTTTGCTTGAAGTGATTTATATCACTTTGCAGCTTTGCTGCTTTCGAAGCAAGGAAGAATTCTGACAAAATTTTGTCCATCATGTCATTCCAATCTTCAATATAACCTTCCGGTAATGAGTCTAGCCAATCTCTTGCATCATCCTTTAGGGACCATGGAAAGATTTTTAAACATGCAACTTCATCGGAGACATCTTTGATTTTGAAAAGCTTGCAAATGCTCACAAACTTACGAAGATGCTCGTTAGCATCCTCATTTGGGGCTCCACCGAATTGGCATGTATTAGTCACCATGTGGAGAAATTGCCCCTTTATTTCAAAACCATCAGTCATCGTAGGTTGAATAATTGCGTGGCCTTGTCCTGTCCTTGTTGCCTTCATCAAAGCATCCATCGTTTGATTTGTAGCAGTCATCTCTTCCTCTTCTTTAATGACTGGCTCGATGATTGTTTGAACAATTGGTTCAGAGTTAGAATCTAATGAAAGTGATTCTAAACCCTGAGCAAGAGATTCTACTTCTTGAGCTCTTAAGCGTTCGTGAAGTTCTCTTTCAGGTTCAGGATATGAAGGAATTAAATTAGAGTTGGAAAACGTAGATTCATGCACTAATACCTATCCTACAATCACAACACCACAAACAAACCAATTACAAAAACATAAGCTTACAATAAAAATTAACTTTTCTAGAAATTGAATTCCTACAAAAGGATCGAATAATTCAAAGTTTATTAAAATCTTTTAACAAAACCGCTTCCCCGGCAGCGGCGCCAAAAAATTGATGTGTCAAAATGTATCCTTTAAAATGTAGACAATATGCTTAACAATTAACACATAATACAGGCAACTAAAACCCGATCATGTAGTAACTAGCAAGTAAATTGACCAGTTCGGTCCACAGGGAGAAGTTTGTTTTTAAGATTTTATCACGATTAATTATTCTAAAAAAGGGGGTTTTGTGTTTGAAGTTGTATTTTCGTTTAACGAAACAGTAAATAAATATAGTAATTAACAAGAATGAGAAAGCGGTGTTTACTTCTATGCTTGATAAATGACAGGGATTGTTCTTCTATAATTAAAACCGTTATGTAATAGTTACAATAGAGTAGTTTATATCAATTTCACAATTTCTATAAACTTAAGAGTTATGTTTAATCAACAAGATTCTTTCGTGGTTGAATTCACATAAAACCTAGTTTACTAAGATCACTCTAAGTAAACTACATGATTGTATATCCTAAATATCGTTCAATTAACATCCTATACTCACATATATAGGTGGCTAGATCACTAGGTGTTGAAGTATAAGCTATGGTCTTTGATAAATTCACATAAATCAAGTCATAACTTACATAATTGAACTAGGATACAAGGATGATTACAACTATGGATCTTTTGAAAGAACATGGTGATTTAGATTGATTACCTAACTAGATTCAACCCGGTTAAACTCACGTGAAACCTAAATTACAACAATCACTTAAGGTAATTTCATAACTATGTTGCTTTGGAACTTATTCAATTACCGAATTAAACACATAACAAAATCACTTAAGTTAATGCATCTAATCGTATAGATTATTAGGTGTATTGAAGTATAGATTGTTTTCCTAGTTAACTCACATTAATAGGTTTACAATCTATATAATTGAAGTAATGAACTAAACAAGCATAACAATGGTTCTTACGGTTGAACTAGATAATTTAATCAATCAAACATATGTATAACTAGCATAACATCAAAGTATAGAACAATCCCAAGCCATAAATCTTACATTGAAGCAAACACACAAGGCTTTTAGCCAAACATAATCATAGTAGAACTAATGAAACAGTAAATACAATTCGAATTCATGTTTAAAAGATATAGAACAAACGTACCAATAGTGATGAATGATCCTAGCTTAATCTTGATGTTGAAAGAGTGGAGATTGACTTGCAGCCTTCCTTGAACCTTGAAAATCGTATTAGAACTGTGGGAAAACGTAGTAGTGAAGGTATATGAAGTATGTAATCAAAGGCTCCCTTAAATAGGCTCAAAAGTTAGGTAAAATGGCCAGAAATTGACCAGATGCGCCGCATCTCTTTGGGATGCGCTGCATCTCTTTACGTTCAGTAGATTCCAGCTCGATTCTGCACTCAGGATTGTCGGCAGGGAAGCAGATGCGCCGCATCTGGCTTAGATGCACCGCATCCATCTCAGATGCGCCGCATCTGAGGCTGTTTTGGTCCAGAAGTCTTCATGCTCCGCATCTGAAACTGTCGGGAGTTATTTGGTGCATAGATGCGCCGCATCTAAGAGAGATGCGCCGCATTTGGACCTGTCTCAGTAGTTTCGGGCTGTTTTACGCGTTCAATCTTCATTTTAACTCTGTTTTCGCTGTTGGTCTTCATTTATTCATTCACAATGGACTTTTACAAATATATACGAATTACAATACATACGTACAACAATTACATATAAATGGAACAACTTTGGATCGAAATAACGGCAATAAACATGTATAATTTTGGCGTTATCACCTCCTATATAAGGTGGTCGTGTAGTACGAAAGTGCGGTGTGAGACCAAGTGTGAAGTTTGAGATCACGGAAGTGAGAGAATGTAACTGTCGTTGCGGGTGCTCTCGTCATGTAAATTTGGGTTGTTGTGAAACTCGGATAGTACTGTCGAGTGAGTACAAGTTCGATATTGTGGTGTTTGCTGTATTTCCCCTGTCGAGAAACGTGATTGTGGGGATTTTCAGTGGATTATTCCACTTTGTGGGTGATTGTGAGGCGGGGAGCGCCGGTTCCGATTGTCTCACATAGAGACATGCGGTTGTTGTTTGTTTGCGTGGGTGTGTTCCTTAGAGATGCGACCCGTTGGTTGCATTGAAATATCGTGGCCATCCTTAAAAGAAGGACTAGGTAGGAGGATTCACCCGGCGTTGGTGAATATATTCGTGGGTCGTGTGTCGAATTGCGAAATTGTAGTGATGATGATTTGCTGTTGATGGGATTCTAGTATACGAATAGTTTCCATGTTAGTACTAGGAAATCGTCTTGCGTGGTTGTGTTGTATGGTTTAGGAGAGAAACCCTGTGTTGAGTGTTGATGTTTTGTCTAACTCGTGGTGTATTGTTGTCGTCCTGGATTAATCCAGAGACTGATGGTCGTGTGCGGATCAATTGATGGTAAAGTTTGTCTCCCTAGTGTGATTAGTTGGCGATACCGAAATTTCTTCGTTGAAGGAATGACCCGGTGGTGCAGACGGGGGAAGTTGGTTCTTGATTAAGAGAACATTCTTGACTTGCTGGTTTACGAGTCGTTGAAGTACGGAGACTTAATGCGGCATAAATCCTTCTCGATTTGGATTAATGCAAGACTTGGTTCACGGCGTAGTGGACTTAGTAGACCGCGTTGGGTGGTATAGTTGTGAATGTAGCTTGTTGCAAGTTGTAACCGGGAGAATTTGAAGGAATATAATGGTGTTTTTCGTATTTTTCCTAAGTGGGCATTTGGATGTTGAGTGTACGAGATATCGTTTGTTGCGGTAATGCACGCTAATGGTTATTAGCGTGTGGTGAGACATTCAGGTTAATAGAAATCGTTGTGGACATCGAGTTTGGATGTGTGTCGGAGGACCATAGAGTGTGGGTCTGGTTGGTTAAGTGACGGAGATCACGGGGACGTGATCCAGTTTAAGTGGGGGAGAGTTGTAAGATCCTGAATTTTATACGTCAGAAAATGTTCCTGAAAGTGCCAGTAAATGTGTGCAACAGAAAGCGCCACTAAAAGTGAACATGAACTTCAAATCAGAGTTAGACAAGTTCAGTCCCTGAACTTCAAATCAGAATCAGTACAGCATTGGGCCGCGCCGCGGGTTAAGCTTTGAGCTGATGGTCTGTGCTTTAAAAATGGTCGATCATGAATTTGTGCTTTAGGCCGCGCCGCGGGTCTTGAGGCCGCGCCGCGCCTTAAAGCGTGGACAGGTGCTGAAGCATTTTAATTAAATAGGAAAAGGGGCATTTGGGTAATTTCACTTGGTGGCCGGTTTTAAGCCACAAAAGGGCAAGGTTGAGCTCATTCAACCTAATACTCATCCATCTTATCCTCTTATCTTTATCCTCAAGTCTTAGAGAGAGAGTGAAGGGTTTCTAGAGAGAGGAAGCTCCAATGGTGATGAAGATGGTGATTTTTGCCCAAATTGGAAGAGGGACTTAGTTCTCCTTGATGTTTCTAGCTACTAGCTCGGTTTTGGAGTTGAGGTAAACCCTAAATTCGATTTTAATTACTTTGATTTTGATTTGGGGTTAGGGTTTGTGCTAGTTAGGGCTATAAACCCAATTTCTTGTTAAATTTGGGGGTTTTGTTGTATTGTTAGTGTAAGTGAACTCGATTATTGTGGGTTTAGGGTTTTTGATGACGAATTTGGAAGTATTTGTCATGGATTTGGGTGTTAGTCACTAATTTGTAAGTTTGTTAGCGATTTTGATGTTCTTAAGAACAAAGTTTGCTAGTCAAATGGGTATTGCCTTGGTTTGGTGTCAAAATGAGTTTTGAGTCAAGTTTTGGTGAATCTAGTATGTAAATACTTGATTTAGGTGTTAATTGGTGTTTTGGAAATATAATCACTAGTCGTTAGTGATTTTGGGCGTTTTTGAGACTTAGGTCAAAATGGGTTGACTTTGATTGGGTCAAATTTGGTAATGACACAAATTTTGGATTAAATGGATGTTAAACACTTTTGTTAAGTGTTAAATGGCGTTTTTGAATGAAAGTAATCGTGAGAATTAATTTTGGGTTAAAATGGCTTTTTAACAAAAATCAAAGGTGGTTAAAAGCAATATGGGACAATATTGTACGTGTTGTGATTTTGGTGTAAATGGCGTTTGAAATGTTCACTACCTAAGTAGTAACCTAGGTTGGTCTAATTGGTGTTAAGTATAATTTGAGTTAAATTGTACTTTGTAGATGGGGTTTGAATTACCACCTGAAGTTGTAATTGGTTTGTGTCCATCAGGTGTTAAATGAGCGGGTTTTGGCTAGCAAGGTGTGATCCCTCGGCTAAGTGATATTTGTGTTGGATTCTCTTTTAGAGAATGTATATTTATGTGTATATTGTGCCTATGTGCGATATAGGCAACTATTTGCTCGGATATGAGGACGGAGATCATAATACACTACTTGTGCGGGCATTCCAAGGTGAGTGGATTAATTATACGTGTATGTATATAGTGTACTTATTTGTGTGTTTTGGTATGAACCAAAGAGCCGGTAGTGCCATAGCATGTGCGAGTGTGCTATGATGTGAACCAAAGAGTCGGTAGCATCATAGTACGTGTGTTGTAGTGTGAACCAAAGAGCCGGTAGCACTATAGCATGAGTTTGTTAGAGTATGAACCAAAGAGCCGGTAGCACTTTAGCATGAGTATGACTCAGTGTTATGATGTGAACCAAAGAGCCGGTAGCATCAGGACAAATGCGTAGTGGCATGAACCAAAGAGCCGGTAGCGCCATAGCGTGTGACGTATGGTGTGAACCAAAGAGCCGGTAGCACCATGGCGTGGGTATGGTTAACCATATTGTGTGTGTGTTGTTATTTAGCATTTTATATTGTGATGAATATATGCTATTGGTTATGCTAGCTTGCGGTATTAGAGATTATTAGCCTTATACTTTGTGATGGTATGCTAATTAAATTGCTAGCAAGTATGCGGTATGTGTGTAAGTGATTGCAAGTAGGTATATTATATATGTATGTGTATAATTATTGCATTCACTAAGCTTTATGCTTACCCTCTCGTTGTTTACCTTTTTATAGGTATCGTTGATGCAGAGTTACCTAGTTTCTAGACTAGGGTTGGTAGACGTTGCTTAAGCTTGGAGGATTAGCTTTTGGATATTTGGACGAGGATTGGGGATTTGGTAGTCCCCGGGATTATGCTCTTGGTATCGGGTTGGGTTATTGAGTATTAACCCGTGTTTTGTGTAATTAGGTCATTATTACAAATGCTTTTATAATGTGTCATTTTTGTACCAAGGGTTATATTAAGTTGTTGAACATAACGTTATGATATTATGTTTTTGGTTAAAACAGAGTTGGAAATATTATGTATTATGAACGGTATATTGGGACCTAACTTATAAAAAAAAATGTGCTTCGTTTTTGGTAAACGGATTCGGGGTCGTTACAACCTACAAGTGAGTTTCGACTAGAAAGGGGGGTTAGGCAAGGACACTCGCTCTTTTGTGCCTCGAATTGTGTGTTAGATAAACACGAGAGTATTAGACGATCTTTGTTCAAGGAATGGACGGGAAATACTTCAAAATTGCATAGGTTAAATGGGAAGAAGTCCTTCTTCCTTACGAAGAAGGTGGTCTAAATTTATGTTCCTTAAAAAGTAAAAACTTGGCGCTAATCGGCAAGTGGTGGTGGAGGTTCAAAACCGAATTCACCTCATTGTGGGTTAGAGTCATCAAAAGTATTTACGGGGTTTCGGGGTGTCTTGATTTGGATGGGTTATCTAATTTACCTCAAAAGAACACTTGTTGGTCTTATATTGTGAAGTCAGGTTATACTGTTGACGATCTTGGAGTTCCTTTCACTAGCTCGTTCAAAAGAGTTATTGGAAATGGAATGGATACTTCATTCTGGTGCGATAAGTGGCTGCCCGTTGGCTCTCTTAAGGAGATTTACAGCAGATTGTTCAGGCTAGCAGTCAACAAACAGGTTATGGTGGGCGACAGATTCGCGTGGGATGGGTTAAAGTATGCAGTTTCGTGGCAGTGGTCGAGAACACCTTCGGGGAGAACTGCAGGCGGATACGATGATCTATGCAAGCTGCTGTCTTCGGTCTCAATCGACATAAACAAACCAGACTGTTGGGAATGGTCTTTAGGCTGTAAAGGAAGGTTTATCGCTAATGTTCTCTCGTGCAAAATCAATGAATGTTTGTTAGATGCAAGTCCGAATGCCACATGAACACTAAGAAATAATTTAGTACCAAAAAAAGTCGAGATTTTCGTGTGGAGGGCGAAAAATAAAAGACTACATGTTTTAACGGAGCTAGATAAAAGGGGTATTGATTTAAACTCGGTGCGTTGCCCAATATGGGACGAGGATATCGAAACGGTAGACCATTCATTATTTCTTTGCAAGCAAGCTTTTGACATTTGGGGTAAGGTTCGTGATTGGTGGGGGATAGGAGGTAGTGGTAATCAAAGTATCGACGATGCTTTTAGGGGTAACTCAACAAGATCAAAGTCGGTGTTGGGTGCGAAAATATGGCAAGGAGTGGAGTGGACGTGCGTGTATCTTAAATGGAAGAATCGGAATCAAAAGGTTTTCAAGAACAAAGTGTGGAATGTGCCGGTCGCGCTAAACGAAATACAAGTGAAAAACTATGAATGGATCGTGAAGCGATGCAAGTAGAAGACGATTGATTGTCACAATTGGTTGAATAATCCTCAAACTTTCGAGAATATATAAAGAAACTTATAATATGTTACTAGCTTAGCATCCTTGTATGTTCGTTTCTTAATCTATTTCATGTAATTGTGGGGTGTTTTGTAATCCTATACAGCTCCCCATTGTATCTTGTACTGGTTTTTATCAATCAAAATGATCTGCCTTTAAAAAAAAAAAGTAATTCGAAAATGCTAATAATCAACTTTAAACTTAATATATGCAAATAAATATAAAAGTACATCTCCGTGTTACTCTTATTTTTAAAGGAATATTTCAAAAACAATATGCATAGAAGAACTTGCAAATTATAAGTTACGGTTGGGCTAAAAAGCAACAACATTATAAATTTATCTCTCTTCCTGACTGCGTTATGTCCTTAAATTAGATAGCATAAGTCACCGCAAACATAGCCGACCGAAAAGATCATCGTATCATGCTAATTAATAAATTTCGAATTAATAATATCACAATTATTTTCTCATTTTAATATGAAAAAAAGCATTTTGTATGTTTAAATTTGCATGGCTTCTGATGATTAGCGAACATTTTCTCTTATCCCCACGTGCTTGCCTCAATTTTCTATATATACTAAAAGATCAACAGATGGTCGTTTGATATCTATGAAACTACAACAAAACAATTTCAAAAGACCTCCCTAAACTATGTTCAATGTGTAAATTTTTAAGGGTAAAAAATGTAAAAAACTACTACATTTTATTAAAAAATCTTAAACAAACTTCACCAAAATTTTAAACGGGCTGTATCTTTTCACTCGCCAAGAGTTAAATTTCTCCGACATCACCGTTCAACTCGAAATAATTTCACGAAAACAACGCAACTAACTACACGCGAAACGGACGCTTTCTGAAAAACGTTAAATATTTCGGGCTCTCTGTCGTACGTATGTATACACGTATGATAAACAACCCAAACTAACTACATCATATTGATGGTTTCGTCCCCCTTTTTGACGCAATTTTCCCGGCGTAAAAAAAACGCACGTCATTAAGTATACTAGGTACTACCCACGTGTATCCAAACACACCCGCAACAACGCGTTTTTAATTTTGTAAATAAATAACGCTACATTAAATATGAATATGCAACCCGAAAGGTCCCGCCGCATCGCGCGGGCCGATCCAGCTCTAGTTGTGATCAATTGGGGCGTACCATAAAACATGAAGATAAAAAAAAAAAAAAAAAAAAAAAAAAAAAAAAAAAAAAAAAAACCCATGAGGATCCATGCATTATTTACCATGGGACTTCTATAATGTTCAAGTTATTAGCATAAATCCTTAATAACATCAGTATCATGGTATGTATAATCTGAATTAACATATACGGAGTATATACTATTTACAAGAGTTCATGGAGCCTTCCTGTTAGTCCATCTATTCACCTTCTTTTTTTTACACATTCATTTCAGCTATTTTTTTTTAGTTTTGTTTAAAGACAAAGCCCTAATTTAAAAATGAGAGTGACTTATTCGATAAAAAGATAATTACAAAAAAAGAAGTTATATTAACAAGCCATATTATTTGGAGAAAAAAGTAAACAACCATAACCATTTTTAAAATACAATAAGATTACAATTGAGATTTGGGCATTATTTGTGCCATAATAATGCAATTGATACCTTGTCATTGGGGATGTTTATAATTATTTCAGCATAAAATACAATCGAGACTTGAACTTTATTTGAGTTTTGAGCGAGACTCAGCACCCCTCTCTCAGTCCCCTTGTCCCCTTGTCTCCGCCCGTGGTTTTGTCTAACTTACATGTCAACTCCTTTTTTATTTCTTTAGTGTAAACCAAAATTTAGTGGTCCACAACTAATAATATTTAATTTATACTTCTTTAAACGATCTTTCTTGCTTGTTATTTTTCTAAAATTCGTTTGTTACTTTTTCGAAGATTCTATCTCAGCTCGCGAGTTGAGTAAAGCTTAAAGATTTGAAAAATAACTGGTTCTAAACAATCTTGGTTTTTTATCATTGTCGTTAGAATTTAAGCTTACCAAAATAAGTTCGCAACAAAGTGTGGTAGCCACTTTCTTTTTTTCGGTTGGTTGTGTTAAGTTATTTAACAACGTGCACCTTTAACTTCTTTTATTTATACAAAGTATATTTTTTATATTACTTATATTTGTCCACATAAATTACTTAAATATGTTGGATGTGAAGGATATCAAAAAGGATTCGGACGAACAGGGGAGGCGCGTCGCGGCCTTGGAAGGCGCGACGCGGCCTAACGCGTGATCGGAGCATCAGTTTTTGGAAAACGACTGTTCGGAGAATAGCCTTTGAGGCGCGGCGCGGCGCGGCTTCGTCTGGCGAGAAGTTTCCAAATTTGAGTTTTTCTTGTTCTCCAAGTTGTTTTTGGCCTATATAAGCATCCTATTGTAACCCTCAGTTGTATCTACGAATTATATCAATAAAAATCTCCTAGTTGGTCCGTGGATTAAAGTAATCGACATTCGATTATATATAACTGTAGTGACCCGAACTTTTCCATGTTTATATATATTAAATGAAATTTTTATTTACATGATTAAGTGTTTCCAACATGTTAAGCAATCAAACTTGTTAAGACTTAATTAATTGAAATAGGTTTCATATAGACAATTGACCACCCAAGTTGACCGGTGATTCACGAACGTTAAAACTTGTAAAAACTATATGATGACATATATATGGATATATATATAGTTAACATGATATTATGATAAGTAAACATATCATTAAGTATATTAACAATGAACTACATATGTAAAAGCAAGACTACTAACTTAATGATTTTGAAACGAGACATATATGGAACGATTATCGTTGTAACGATATTTAATGTATATATATCATATTAAGAGATATTCATATATCATATTATCATGATAATATAATAATTTAAAATCTCATTTGATATTATAAACATTGGGTTAACAACATTTAACAAGATCGTTAACCTAAAGGTTTCAAAACAACACTTACATGTAACGACTAACGATGACTTAACGACTCAGTTAAAATGTATATACATGTAGTTTTTTAATATGTATTCATACACTTTTGAAAGACTTCAAGACACTTATCAAAATACTTCTACTTAACAAAAATGCTTACAATTACATCCTCGTTCAGTTTCATCAACAATTCTACTCGTATGCACCCGTATTCGTACTCGTACAATACACAGCTTTTAGATGTATGTACTATTGGTATATACACTCTAATGATCAGCTCTTAGCAGCTTATGTGAGTCACCTAACACATGTGGGAACCATCATTTGGCAACTAGCATGAAATATCTCATAAAATTACAAAAATATGAGTAATCATTCATGACTTATTTACATGAAAACAAAATTACATATCCTTTATATCTAATCCATACACCAATGACCAAAAACACCTACAAACACTTTCATTCTTCAATTTTCTTCATCTAATTGATCTCTCTCAAGTTCTATCTTCAAGTTCTAAGTGTTCTTCATAAATTCTACAAGTTCTAGTTTCATAAAATCAAGAATACTTCCAAGTTTGCTAGCTTACTTCTAATCTTGTAGAGTGATCATCCAACCTCAAGAAATCTTTCTTATTTACAGTAAGATATCTTTCTAATACAAGGTAATACTCATATTCAAACTTTGATTCAATTTCTATAACTATAACAATCTTATTTCGAGTGGAAATCTTACTTGAACTTGTTTTTCGTGTCTTGATTCTGCTTCAAGAACTTTCAAGCCATCCAAGGATCCTTTGAAGCTAGATCAATTTTTATCATTTCCAGTAGCTTTATCCAGAAAACTTGAGGTAGTAATAATGTTCATAACATCATTCGATTCATACATATAAAGCTATCTTATTCGAAGGTTTAAACTTGTAATCACTAGAACATAGTTTAGTTAATTCTAAACTTGTTCGCAAACAAAAGTTAATCCTTCTAACTTGACTTTTAAAATCAACTAAACACATGTTCTATATATATATATATGATATGCTAACTTAATGATTTAAAACCTGGAAACACGAAGAACACTGTAAAACCGGACATACGCCGTCGTAGTAACACCGCGGGCTGTTTTGGGTTAGTTAATTAAAAACTATGATAAACTTTTATTTAAAAGTTGTTCTTCTGGGAAAATGATTTTTCTTAAGAACATGAAACTATATCCAAAATCATGGTTAAACTCAAAGTGGAAGTATGTTTTCTAAAATGGTCATCTAGACGTCGTTCTTTCGACTGAAATGACTACCTTTACAAAAATGACTTGTAACTTATATTTCTGACTATAAACCTATATTTTTTCTGTTTAGATTCATAAAATAGAGTTCAATATGAAACCATAACAATTTGATTCACTCAAAACGGATTTAAAATGAAGAAGTTATGGGTAAAACAAGATTGGATAATTTTTCTTATTGTAGCAACGTGAAAATTGGTAACAAATCTATATTAATCATATCCTAGCTAACTTATATTGTATTATACATGTATTCTAATATATTATGTAATCTTGGGATACCATAGACACGTATGCAAATGTTTTGACATATCATATCGACCCATGTGTATATATTATTTGGAACAACCATAGACACTCTATATGCAGTAATGAGGGAGTTAGCTATACAGGGTTGAGGTTGATTTCAAAAATATATATACTTTGAGTTGTGATCTAGCCTGAGACGTGTATACACTGGGTCGTGGATTGATTCAAGATAATATATATCAATTTTTTTCTGTACATCTAACGTTGTACAACTAGTTGTAGGTTACTAACGAGGGCAGCTGACTTAATAAACTTAAAACATCAAAATGTATTAAAAGTGTTGTAAATATATTTTGAGTATACTTTGATATATATGTACATATTTGTTATAGGTTCGTGAATCGACCAGTGGCCAAGTCTTACTTCCCGACGAAGTAAAAATCTGTGAAAGTGAGTTATAGTCCCACTTTTAAAATCTAATATTTTTGGGATGAGAATACATGCAGGTTTTATAAATGATTTACAAAATAGACACAAGTACGTGAAACTACATTCTATGGTTGAATTATCGAAATCAAATATGCCCCTTTTTATTAAGTCTGGTAATCTAAGAATTAGGGAACAGACACCCTAATTGACGCGAATCCTAAAGATAGATCTATTGGGCCTAACAAACCCTATCCAAAGTACCGGATGCTTTAGTACTTCGAAATTTATATCATATTCGAAGGGTGTCCCGGAATGATGGGGATATTCTTATATATGCATCTTGTTAATGTCGGTTACCAGGTGTTCACCATATGAATGAATTTTATCTCTATGTATGGGATGTATATTGAAATATGAAATCTTGTGGTCTATTATTATGATTTGATAATATATAGGTTAAACCTATAACTCACCAACATTTTTGTTGACGTTTTAAGCATGTTTATTCTCAGGTGATTATTAAGAGCTTCCGCTGTTGCATACTAAAATAAGGACAAGATTTGGAGTCAATGCTTGTATGATATTATGTAAAAACTGCATTCAAGAAACTTATTTTTGATGTAATATATTCTTATTGTAAACCATTATGTAATGGTCGTGTGTAAACGGTATATTTTAGATTATCATTATTTGATAATCTACGTAATACTTTTTAAACCTTTATAGATAAAATAAAGGTTATGGTTGTTTTAAAAATGAATGCAGTCTTTGAAAAACGTCTCATATAGAGGTCAAAACCTCGCGACGAAATCAATTAATATGGAACGTTTATAATCAATATGAACGGGACATTTCAATAACCACGTTAAATCTCGTGTTCTTTAATTTTCTTGTTTTATTGTCTTTCGTTTGTCGAAGTGGGTGATTAATCTCAGTGATTAATCTTATTGTTTGGGTCCTTTAAACCTTACAATTGGTATCAGAGCACAAGGTTCGTGTTGGGATCGATGGCGGAAGACGGTAAATTAAAGATCGAGCGGTTTGATGGTAAAGACTTCACCTTTTGAAAGATGCAAATAGAAGACTACTTGTATCAAAATAAACTTCGCCAACCTTTGTTGGAGACCAAACAGGAAGGCATGAATGATGCCGATTGGATGCTCTTGGATTGTCAAGCTTTGGTTGCGGTTCGTCTTGCACTCGCCAAGAACGTTGTTGGTAATATCATGAGTGAAAAGACAACATTTAATTGTTTGAAGGCGCTCTCCAACATGTATAAGAAACCTACAGCGGCGAATAAGGTTTTTCTCATGCGACAATTGTTCAACACGAAGATGAAGGAAGGTATGAGTGCAACGGATCATATCAACGAATTCAACAATCTTGCTTCAAGATTAGAGTCGGTTGAAATCAAGTTTGATGATGAACTAAAAGCACTAATCTTGCTTTCATCATTACCAAAAAGTTGGTCGGGTACGGTTACCGCAGTTAGTAGCTCTACCGGTACTACTAAGCTTGCGTATGAAGGAATTAGGGATTTAATTCTCGGAGAAGACACTCATAGGAGAAGTTCGGGGGAATTTTTATCCGGTTCTTTGTTAAGTACTGACAACCGTGGTAGGAAAGTTGATCGCGGTATGAAGAAGAGTAAAGGGAAGTTCAAAAAGAGGTATCCATCGAAAGACGAAGTGACGTTATTTGTTGGGGTTGCAATCAAAAGGGGCATTATCAAAGATATTGTAAGAATGCTCCGGTTAAAGATGTTAACTTGACCGCGAAAGATACGGAGGATGCACTACTATGTAGTATTGAAAGTTCGGTGGAGTCTTGGGTCTTGGATTCGGGAGCTTCGTTTCACGCTACTCCCACTAAGAGCGTGATGACGAATTTTCGGGCGTATCAAGGTAAAGTTAGATTGGAAAACAACAATAGTCTCGAGATTAAAGGTATAGGAGATGTTGTATTGAAGACTACTCTTGGTTCTAATTGGACTTTGAAGAACGAGAGGTTTATTCCTAAGTTAAAGAGGAAGTTAATCTCGGTTGGTCAATTAGATAAAGAAGGTAATGGGGTTACTTCAAGAATCGCCAATGGGAGGTGATTAAGGGTAGTAGTGTCGTAGCTCGTGGACATAAAAGGGGAACTCTTTAGATGGTTGAGGTGTTTGAAGAAGACACAGTGATTGCTACGGTTGACGTTAGGGCTAGTTCTACTCTATAGCACCTAATACTCGGGCATATGGGTGAGAAGGGTATGAAGGTTCTTATTCGAGTGTAAGGATTCCGGATTTGAAAAAGATAGAGCTTGGGTTTTGCGAACCATGTACTTATGGGAAGCAAAAGAAGGTAACTTTTGTTAAATCGGGGAATTCACCAAAGTTGAAGAAATTGGAGCTAGTTCATACGGACGTTTTTGCGCTAACGAATGTAGAATCGCATGGAGGTTCTCATTATTATGTCACCTTCATTGACGACGCCACTCAAAAGGTATGGATTTATTTTCTTAAAGCTAAATCCGAAGTTTTTGGTACTTTTGTGAAGTGGAAAGCTATGGTTGAGAATGAGACCAATTTAAAGGTCAAGTGCTTAAGGTCGGACAATGGAAGGGAATATGGTAGTCTTGAGTTTAAAGACCATTGTGCAAAGTTTGGTATTAGAATGTTGAAAACGGTACTGCAGACACCGCAACACAATGGGGTCGCCGAATGTATGAATCGTACGTTGAATGAAAGAGCTAGGAATATGAGGCTACATGCCGGTTTGCCTAAGATGTTTTGGGCGGATGCGGTTAATACGGCGGCTTATTTGATTAATAAGGGACCCTCAACACCATTGGGTTTCCGAATTTCTGAGGAAGAATGGCTAGGTAAAAAGGTTAGTTATGATCATCTTAGAATCTTTGGGTGTAATGTTTATGTGAAGACCAAAGATATTGATAAAGATAAACTTGAAGCTAAGTCAAAGAAGTGTACATTCATTAGTTATGGTTCGGATGAAATGGGCTATCGTTGTTGGGATAATGAAGCTAGAAGAGTTATCCGATCGCGTGATGTTACCTTTGATGAAGATTCGTTCTATGGAAAACTAGAAACGGGGAGTTAAAAACCGGATCATGTTATTCTTGATGATGTTTCTCTTGATGATCTTGCGGGTTCTAGTGGGAGTTCGGGGAACAATGAATTGCCAATTAATGCTGATGGGTCGGATCTTGACAATGATGGGGATGGTTCAGATAGCGGTGATAATTCTGAACATAGTGCGAGTTCTAGTGATAAGGAGGCTAATGAAACCGGTTCAACCATATCGGTTGCTCCTATACTTAGACGCTCGACTAGAGTGCCCAAACCTAATCCTAGGTATTCTCCATCAACAAACTACTTGCTCTATACCGAGAATGGTGAACCCAAAAGTTACATTGAAGCAAGAAAGTCCAAAGAATCCATACAATGGGAGCTTCCTATGAAAGAATAGATGGGGTCACTTGAGAAGAACAAGACTTGGTCAATAATGAAATTACCTCATGATAAAAAGGCGTTGCAAAACAAATGGATGTATAGAATAAAGAATGAGGTGGATGGCAAGAAGAGGTACAAAGCACGATTAGTGGTTAAAGGGTTTCAACAAAGGAAAGGGGTTTATTACCAAGAGATATTTTCACCGGTGGTGAAAATGACTACTATTCACTTGGTGCTTTCGTTGGTCGCATTCGAGGACTTACATCTACAACAACTAGATGTGAAGACCGCATTCTTACACGGGGATCTTAACGAAGAGATCTACATGAGGCTACCCGAGGGCTTTGAGGTAAAAGGTAAAGAGAAGTGGGTTTGTATGTTAAAGAAAAGTTTGTCTGGATTGAAACAAACACCTCGGCAATGGTACTTGAGATTTGATGAGTTTATGAAGAAGGTTGGTTTTGTAAAATGTGAAGCGGACCATTGTTGTTACTTGAAGAAATTCAATTCTTCTTACATAATCTTATTGTTATACGTTGATGACATGTTGCTTGCGGGTTCGGACATGTTCGAGATCAATAAGTTGAAAGGTATGCTTTCAAAAGAGTTTGAGATGAAGGATCTTGGTAGTGCTAAGCAAATACTTGGAATGAGTATTGAGCGTGACCGTGCTAAAGGTGTTCTATACTTGTCTCAATCCAAGTATATTGAGAAAGTAGTAGAAAAGTTTAATGTTGATAAAGCAAAGGCTCGTACTATGCCTTTGGGTAGCGCGATAAAGTTATCGAAGAATCAATCACCTAAAACGGAAGAAGACAAAGCGGAGATGGAAAAGGTTCCGTATAGATCGGCCGTGGGAAGTATTATGTATGCCATGGTTTGTACGAGACCGGATATAGCTCATGCATTGGGAGTTGTAAGCCGTTATATGTCTAATTCGGGGAAGGAGCATTGGGAAGCGGTCAAATGGTTGCTTTGTTATTTGAATTGTACCTCTAGTATGGGATTGTGTTTTACTAAAAGCAATGTTGTACTTAGAGGTTATGCGGATGCAAATTTTGGTGAATTTGGTGATTCGGGTAAGAGTACTACGGGATATGTGTTCATGGTTGGTAAGACGGAAGTTAGTTGGATGTCTAGACTACAAAGGAGTGTTGCTTTGTCGACCTCCGAGGCCGAGTATATGGCTATTGCGGAAGCTTCTAAAGAGCTTGTTTAGTTGAAGAACTTCTTGTGTGAGTTGGGTAAAAGACAAGACAATTGCGTCTTATATTGTGATAACCAAAGTGCAATCAGTCTCGCGAAGAATCCGGTGTTTTATAATCGCACGAAACACATTCATTTGAGGTATCATTTCATTCGAGAACGTATTGAAGATGGTACTTTGACATTGGAGAAAGTCCTTGGTATGAAGAATCTCGCAGATATGTTTACTAAGGTGGTGTCAATGGACAAGTTGAAGTTTTGTATAGCTTCAACGGGTCTTCTCATGAACTAATAAGACGGTGGTGACCGACTAGGAGATAGAGAGATGATGATTCGATTCTAACAAGAAGTATTGAAGACCTTGTATCGAAAGTCTGCTTATCCGGCGTATGTGATAGGAGTGTGCGTGTCCCAAATGGAGTTTGGCGGTAAAGGGTGCTTTGGCGATCTTGGTTAGTTTGATGTTATGATGGGTTGACAAAATGTGAGTCATGGTTTTGACTATCTTCAAGTGGGAGAATGTTGGATGTGAAGGATATCAAAAAGGATTCGGACGAACAGGGGAGGCGCGTCGCGGCCTTGGAAGGCGTGACGTGGCCTAACGCGTGATCAAAGCATCAGTTTTTGGAAAACGACTGTCCGAAGAATAGCCCGCGCCGCGCCTTCGTCTGGCGAGATGTTTCCAAATTTAAGTTTTTATTGTTCTCCAAGTTGTTTTTGGCCTATATAAGCATCCTATTGTAACCCTCAGTTGTATCTACGAATTATATCAATAAAAATCTCCTAGTTGGTCCGTGGATTAAAGTAATCGACATTCGATTACATATAATCACGTTAAATCTCGTGTTCTTTCATTTTCTTGTTTTATTGTCTTTCGTTTGTCAAAATGGGTGATTAATCTCAGTGATTAATGTTATTGTTTGGGTCCTTTAAACCTTACAAAATAGTCATAGTGTAACTCTTGAACTTATTTTAAATTAATATAGGACTTCATAAAAACTAATTATTATTGTAATAAAGATATAATGAGGGTGTTTATTGTACACCAAACGTAACAACACTAACAAACATTTTGTACCAAAATGTTTGATTGTGTTTTGCACAAAACTGATCATATATGTAAATAGACAGATATCTAATATAACGTATGTAATTAAACAATACACTTTTCTAAACCGCTTTAAATCAAATTTATAAAAACTTCACCGCCGCAACACGCAGTTACCTCATCTTGTTACTTTCATGAACTATTGATTATCTTAAGCACTTGATTAGCACGCTAGCACGCACTATAATTTATACAACTAGAGTCATTAGTTTAGACCACTTTTAACCCTGATTGCAGCATATAGGCAAATGATCCACTTTTAACGTAAAAAATAGGGTTTTATCTATGACACGTCAGTGTCAAAAAATGATCATGTTTAATGGGTCAGTGTTATATTTGAATAAAAGGTATTTGTGATGTGATAAAATACAACTAAAAATTGTGTTTATATAAAGAAAGTAATAATAAATATATTTGTGTGTAAAATTATGATTGACCGATAAAAAGTTAACAATGTAATATAACCTCGTTTGTATCTTGATAAACACGACGTTAATGGCGTTAGTCTCCGTCAGATTTTAATGTAGGCAATTTAGGCAGTACTAACGCATGGTTATGTACAGTCTTAGTAGTGTCGGGGTAACCACAAAACCTTGAGCGTTGTAGGTTTAACTCCTGGGGTTAACTATTTGTAAATATGCGTGAATTCGTCATATGAATTTGTGTTTGCCTTTTAAAAAATATCTTATTCAAACACTTTATGCATATGGTAGAATGGTTCTCTCAATATATTTGATGTATACATACAAAATTAAATGATGCATGCACTTTAGCCAAGTTACTCCCGGTAAATGGATGCAAATTTTGTTGTTCGAGTTACTCAAAAAGAGCTAATCTATTTACTTTTAAGTACACAACAATCGGATTAACTAGTGAAATATCAAATTAAATGAGTAGTGTGTTAACTATGAGTGTTTGACGGTCAAATTATAAGTACGTAAAGCATCCTGGTATATTCAAACATATCAAATGTGTGTTTGTAAGGGAATCAATCTTGTTGGTATAATTAAAGACAAAATGTTAGTTATTATATTGAATTCAAGAATTATTCCCGGCCAATTACCCCTTACTATTTAACCTCTTGAATCAACTCAAGATTTGAAGTCTCCTTGATGCAAGATTTTATGTCATATTATATTCCTTTCTGTCTAATTGCTAGTAGCAATAGAAGAAATATACGGAGTATTTCATAAATGAACAATTATTTTAAAACAAATATCTACAGCTTACAAATTATTTTAAATTTCTTTAGTGAAGAATAATGAAGAAGGGTTTCTTTTGCAGGGCAAGGGATGAAGGCAGGCGGAGCACGGCGGCAGCATCAGGAAGATACAACGGCTACTTCAACCGAACTGAATCAAGGGTTAATGGCAAACGCGTGACATCGTTCTTATTTTTCAATTACCCGGCATCTTGGACGGTGACGGATCTATGGCGGTTTTTCAAACGGCAGGGCAGCGTAAATGACATTTACATGGCAAGGAGCAATCTTAGAAATGGCCAAAGGTTCGGTTTCGTCAGGTACGAGGGTATCTCTGATCCGGATTCTTTTGCTCTCAGACTTAGCAAGATCCAGGTTGAGAATACTTTCTTAAGGGTTTACAAATCAAGGAATGAAAAAGGGGTTTACAGATATGTTGAAAGGTCCAATAGTTACATATTCCGGCAAAACGACTTTCCTGAGTTACCTAAAGATCGTAGGGCACCTATGATCCACGAAGAGGCCTTTAATGATGGAAGAAGATACACTGAGGTGGTAAACTCAGCCAGAAAACACAATCACCATCACTCTCATGACACTCATAAACATTAAAAGTCACATGTTCCACCTCCACCACCTCCACCTCCTTTCACACCCTATCAACACCGTCACCGACCAATACACTACCCTAAAACTCAACCTTTGAGACCTTCTAACCTTAATCTGAACCTTTCCAATCCAATTCCTAACTTCCCACCTCCACCACCTCCACCTCTACATCCCAATGTTAACCCAAACAACCCTAACCATAAGTCTGATCATTACAAAGAGGCACTTAGCCCAACATATGAGGGTAGGATGGTGTGCATCGAGGAGGATGGAAATCTTGTAACAACATTGAAGAATGCCATGATAGGCGAAGTCGAGAATATCAAGGTTCTGGAACAAATCCATTCTATATGTGAAGAGGAGGGATTAACCAACTTTGTGATCAAATACACAGGGGGTCTAGAAGTATTGCTGCTCTTCGAGTCCGATGTGGCTGTGGATAATATACTAGCTTCGAAAACTCACAATCTAAAAAAATGGATAAGTAATCTACGGCGGTGGAAAAAAGATATCCTCCCACCGGGTCGGCTAGCTTGGATTAGTATTTATGGTGTTCCAGTTTCATGTTGGAACGAACCTAACTTCAAAAAGATAGCCGGGTGGTGGGGACAAGTTCTCGACACCCAAAACTGTGAGATCAATGATGAAAACCAAAACCTCATAGCCGGAAAAGTCCTGGTCCAAATTAGATCCTCTAATCCTATTCAAGAATCTATCGGGGTGAAAATCGCCAAGTCACTGGTGTATGTTAGGGCATCGGAAGAAATTCGAGACATCATTGAACTCGATATGGATAAAGAAGACACGACAAGAAATTGGAGCGACGATGATGATGACGGTAATAACTCGGATAATGGATCGGATTCGGTGCCGGAATCACCAGTTCCGGTTAGGGTGAACGGAATGGCGGTTGATGATTAAACGTCTAACTGTATGGAGACACGTGAAAATTTTGGAACTCCAAACGAGAATAATGATGGCACATGTGGTAATCTTTCGCGTGATAATATTAATGTGGGTTCCAAGAAAATGGCTGATTCAGCATCTAAAAAGTTGAATTGTGGGGCGGCTGGTGGGTCCCCGATTAATCTAAAAAAGGTACAAAATACTGTATCCACCCCTTGCAATTCCCATAAAACCGTTACCCCTATTATCCCGTCCAAAAGCTTTTCCTGTCCTTCCAGCCCAATTAACTCCCCTTTACACACTAGCCCAACCCAAATAAATCCTACCCTTTCCCTTAGCCCATGTAACTCGATGACCCACAACAAAAGTGACCACACTAGCCCAATTAACATACCTTGTCCTACATATCCCGGTTCTACCTCAAGCCCAATTAGAGTTGCTAACCTTTTCCAATCACCACACGATGTTCAACCTAACCCCCAATCCCTGGATAAGCATCGGAGTTCAATAAAACCTCAGAATCATCTACCTGATCCCATCTCCTAACTTGCTACCCGTTTATTCCCTGACACGACTACATCAGCTAACCTTGACTCTTCAAAACTCCCCCCAAATCCGAATATGCGCCAAACAACAGTGCCAGGTCAGAATCTGAACCCACAGAAAGCTCATTCTTGGAATCATATCAGAAAATGGAATTCCTCCTCACGAATTCTTCGATTCAAAAGTCTTGCCAGAATGGTGCCCAACCCCAACAATCGCAAACCGATTTCAAAAGTTTCGAAGGAGAGGAAACCAGGTAACTCACAATTATCCTCTAGTAGCATTGGGATGAAAGAATTTGGAGAGAAACTAGGTGTTCATTGGGATGATGCATCCCAATAAATGCCTCTCTACCTGTCTCGAGTTTTTTAGGTTTATATGAAGATAATGAGTCTTAATATTCGTGGTTTCGGGAAGGTAGATCAGAAAGAATGCAAAATTGGGCGGTTTTGAAAATTGAGGTTAAAAGAATCTCCTGATATTGTTTTGGTTCAGGAATCTAAATGCAATTTGGTGTCAGATAAATGGATTGAGTCAATTTGGGGCTCAACGTGCTTTAATTACATACAAAAACCAAAAATTGGTAAATCGGGCGGGATGCTCATAATTTGGGATCCTAATATTTTCGTGGTAAATGAGGCGGTGGAGAAACAACACTTCATTGCAATAAAAGGAAAATGGATTGGGAAAGATAGGGAGTCGATTGTAATCAATGTTTACGGGCCTCATAAGGATGATCAAAAAAATAAATTTTGGGAGAGTTTAGATCAAATTCTAAAGTTCCCGAATGTAGATTGGTTAATTGGGGGTGATTTCAATGAGGTACGTGGGCAAGAGGAGAGGTAGAATTGTCACTTCAATGCTAGTCGGGCCAAATTTTTTAACGATTTCATCGAGAACAACCAACTGGTGGAGGTGCCCCTCCTCGGCAAAAAGTTCACTAGGGTATGTGAGAACGGACAAAAATTCAGCAAACTTGACCGTTTCCTAGTCAATGATTCGTTCATTCTGACATGGTGCAATGTTTCAACAATCGCCCTAGATAGAAACACCTCGGATCATAGTCCTCTAATACTTAGAGATGGGAATTCGGACTTCGGTCCTAAACCATTCAAGTTTTTTGATCATTGGTTGGAATCTATGGAGGTCGAAAAAGTGATCATCGATGCCTGGAATTCTGAAGTCGCTGGTTTTAAAGCGGATTGTATTTTCAGAGACAAGTTAAAAAGGTTAAAGAAGCACTGCGTTTGTGGAGCAGGAACTGGTATGGACAAATAGACGTCGATATTGAATCCTGGAAGTCAATTGCTGTCGAGCTCGAGGCAAAAGTTGAAAATGGTTCCATTACTGATGTTGAAAGGGAAAATTGGTTAAATGCTCGGGTCTGTTGGCTCAAAAAAGAATCTGAAAAGGCTGCGATGTTAAGATAGAAAGCTAGAACGAAATGGAGCATTGAAGGTGACGAAAACACGGCTTTTTTCCAAACTACAATTCGTAGGAGGCTGAATAATTCAAACTTTCGAGGTATGCATATTAATGGGGTATGGGATGAGAATCCTGTGAATATCAAACGGGAAATTCATCGTTATTTCAGCAAGTTTTACGAGACAAAAAGTACTTCCAAGCTGAATCTAAACTCGCTAGATTCTGTGGAATTCAACTCTATTTCGGATGAAGATTCTCAGCTTCTCGAAGCTCCTTTTTCAGAAGCTGACATGTGGGATGCTATTAAAGAATGTGACTCGACAAGTGCACCGGGTCCCGATGGTTTTAATTTTAATTTCTACAAAAAAAAAATTTTGGCTCATCAAAGCTGAACTAAAGGCGGCCCTCGACTGGTTCTGGTCGAATGAAACTATTTCGAAGGGGTGTAATGCTAGTTTTATAACTCTCATCCCGAAAAAGAATGTTCCAATGAGCTTAAGCGACTATCGACCCATCAGTCTGATCGGGAGTTTCTACAAAATTGTCTCAAAAATACTTTCAAAAAGACTTCAAAGAATCATCCACAAAATCATTGGTGTCGAGCAAAGTGCGTTCTTGAAGGGCAGGTTTATTTTGGATGGAATTCTGGTAGCGAATGAATTAGTTGACGAGGTTAAAAGGCATAAGAAAAAATGATTGATTTTCAAGGCGGATTTTGAAAAAGCATTCGATAGTGTAAATTGGGATTTTTTACTCAAGGTTCTTGAAAGAATGGGCTTCGGATGCAAATGAAAAAATTGGATCAAAGCTTGCATTTCATCAGCCTCGGTTTCAGTTCTAGTAAATGGGTCCCCTACGGAGGAATTCTTGCTTCATAGAGGTATTCGACAAGGGGATCCGCTATCTCCATATCTTTTCATAATAGTAGCGGAAGGCTTAAATGCACTAATCAAACGATCCCTACAAGTCAACCTATTCAAAGGTATAAGTGTCGGTAAAGTTCAAGTAGTGGTTTCTCATCTTCAGTATGCCGACGATACTATTATATTCGGTGAGTGGAGCAAACGAAACATTCGCAATGCTTTTAAGACTCTTAAGTGTTTCGAAATCTTCTCGGGTTTAAAGGTGAACTTCTCGAAAAGTTGGCTTTACGGCATTGGAGTATCGAATTTAGAGGTGGAAAACATAGCAAACACTTGTGGATATCAAGTCGGCAATCTTTCATTTTTATATCTCGGGCTCCCTACTGGTAAAAAGATGAACAATATGCGTGATTGGGATACCTACATAGAAAAGTTCCATTCAAGACTTACGGATTGGAAAGCAAAAACTTTGTCATTCGGTGGTCGTCTTACCCTTATCAAATCGGTTCTTAGTAGTCTTCCGTTGTATGCTTTCTCCCTATTCCGTGCCCCGCCATGTGTCATCTCCAAGCTCGAAGGTATGCGTCGTAATTTTTTTTGGGGCGGGTCGGGTGAAAACTCAAAAATATCTTGGGTTAAGTGGGATTCCATCATTCTTCCTTACGAAGAGGGTGGGTTAAATATTGGCTCCCTCAAAGCCAAAAATTTGGCTTTGTTAGGGAAATGGTGGTGGCGTTTTCACACTGAAAAAAATTCCTTAAGGGTCAAGTTAATCACAAGCATTTACGGGCGGGACGGTGGGTTGGGTATTCTCGGTAATAATGTTGGTATGGGAATGGGATCAGTTTGGAAAAATATTTGTAATATTGGGTTTTCTATTGATTCGATGGGAATTGGTTTCTCTAACTCGTTCGTGAAGATCGTTTGTAAAGGGGATGACACTTTGTTTTGGCTTGATAATTGGTTTGATAATCATGTTCTTTGTCAAAAATTTAATCGGTTATTCAGGTTGGAATCAGATTGCAGGGCGTTGTTAGTTGACAGGTTCCAAAGGGATGGTGGTGATCAGTTGTTCTCGTGGAGCTGGACCCGCGAGCCCTCTAGGCGAACCCATTTGGAGCTTGTAAATCTAATTGATCTACTAAACAGTTTCTCCTTTAGGTCGGGGTCAAACGATACGTAGGAATGGAATTTACAACCTAACGGTAAGTTTTTGACATGTTCTTTAGCGACTCTGATCGATGCCCAGATCCTTCCAAGGCCTGCTGCCCTTGTTCAGACTGCAAGACTTAAAATGCTCCCGAAAAAAGTTGAATTATTTATTTGGCGGCTTAAACTCCAAAGACTCCCGGTAAAGACGGAATTGGATAAACGCGGTGTGGATCTCGATACGGTACTTTGTCCAATATGCAACAACGATATTGAAACGGTTGAACACATCTTCATTCATTGTCCTTTTGCAAAAGATCTTTGGTCCCGAGTGTTTAGGTGGTGGAAGATCAATCGGCCACTATACTCCCAAATGGAAGATATGCTCAAAGGAATTGTTAACCCTCCCAATCGGATCAATCCTCAAACTTATGGATGGCTATCGAATGGGTCACGGCCTATTACATATGGCGCAATCGCAACCTCACTTTGTTCCAAAACAAGAAAATGATCGGTCCTATGGCTCTAAATGTAATCCAAATCAAATCTTTCGAGTGGATTTCAAGGCGTTCATGCAAATGGTCACTTGATTGGCTCCAATGGCTTTCTTGTCCAAATGTTGTTGACGACCACGGTTAATTTCTAGTAGCGTAGGAGCTTGTAATTCATGTTTGCCTAATTGCTCGTGTCTGTTTCTTTTTAGGTGTAAGCTTGCTCTTCGCAAGCTTGGATTGTACTCTATTCCTTGTTTTTGAAATGAATTTTTGCCTTTCAAAAAAAAAAAAAAATTCTTTAGTGAATAATGTTAAACATTAATAGCTATTATTGCAAAAGAACAATAATTTTAAAATAAATATTAATAATAACACACACAATTTATGTAACGGAGGAACTAGGAAGTACTTCCTTCATCCCATAAAAACTGTTCACTTTACTATTTTTGTTTGTTCTCACATTATTATTGTTGCTTACTCTAAATAATTATTAAAAATTACTCCCTCCGTCCCACCAAAAGTGTCCACTTTGACTTTTTCCAGTCTTCCATATTCAACCTTGACTTTATATATTTTTGTTGGTGTTATATAATATTTAAAGAAAATTATATCAATGAAAACACAATTAAAACTCAATCCATTCATATAATATTCATCATATATTATATAACACGAACATAAATATTTATAGTCAAAGTTGACAAATAAAGACTGTTAAAAGTCAAAGTGGACACTTCTGGTGAGACGGAGGTAGTATTAAAGTTTCAATTATGTTTTTTTATTATATATTTAATATTTAATTTAATATTAATTATAGCAATTAATTTATTAGTTATCTTTTATAACAACATAAGAGAGAAAGAATAAATTAAACAATCTATTAATATATCTTAAACTCAAGAAAACCTTAAATCGGAATTTATTTTTTTTATTTTTTTTATTTTTTATTTTTTTTTTATATATAGAAGGTAGGGTGTGTATAATAATAATATTTATATAACACTTTATAGTATTCATGTTAACACATACATATATTTCAGCGTGAGAAACTTATGTAATCAACAGACAAAAGACTCCGATCCATGTATGCCACTTATAGAGGCGACAACTCTTCGATTCCCCACACATTCTCGCAGATACTTCTATCCACATACTCTCCTCACACATTTATTTTTATTACAATAATAATAATAATATATCCGTAGCTATTTATTTTTTTAATTTAATAACAAAACACTCGTTCACACCTTATAAAATCCAACAAAAGCCCTTCTATTTTCATGCACAACACAAAAGTTTTCTACGTAGCTCCGTAACTATTATTCTCTAGCTAATTAACCATGAGCTTCCTCAATCTTAACCTACCAGAAAGCGATCTAAATTCATCTTCTTCATCGTCTCTAAGCAACGCAGACCACCGAGTTTTCCCTTGCAACTATTGCAGGAGAAAATTCTATAGCTCACAAGCACTTGGTGGCCACCAAAATGCTCATAGAATAGAAAGAAACTTAGCCAAGAAGAGCCGTAACTTGACTTCAGTCGTTACCGCTCATTCAGGGTACAACCGGTCTGTTTCTAGTGGCTCGAGCCATGGCAGACAAGTGCAGCCACCTGTCGTAATGGCGCATAACCATCAAGAACATGCTGGAAGGTTCAGTGGTAGTGAAATGGGAAGTGTGTTGGATTATAGTTATAAAGGTGAGAATGTTGATCAAGAAGACTTTAACCAGCTTGATTTGTCTCTTAGACTATGATTAACCAACTTTTAACTAGTACTATATGCTTTATATGTTTAATTTAACCTATCTTCAATTTTTATTTCATTTGAACTGATAGTTTGTAAATTGTAAGTTTTGTAACCGTAATAATTAAATTACGTGGAAACAAATTAAGAGTTGTAAAACTTAACTATAAACGGCCCAAGTAATAAACCCAGCCCAATAAGCTTTTTAATGACATTGACATCCACTCATTGATAAGCCGGAAATGAACTTAGACCAAATATTTTACTTCGAAAGTTCAAATAATCATAGACAGTTAATAATGATTATATCAAGACTATTATTATTATCATTATTATCATTAAACGAGTTACAACTACAATTTTAGTTGTTGTTATATTCTTAGTTATTATTATCATTAATTGATTACTATAGTCTATAGAACAATATGAAAAAAAAAGAAAGTGTCTTTGGCCTATCGATATCGAAATAATTCATCCAACTTAACGTTGTGTTCGTAGTTGACTATTTATGATTGGAGGTGTGTATAACTGTGTTTGTTGTTCTAAGTTACAATATTTGAAGTCATAAATATCATCGTAATAAATTTAATTTCCAATGAGACTTTGTTAAAGAAGGGAAAGAGACAAATTTGACCCGATATCCGGGAATAGCATAATTTTACTTAGATTAGATGAGGTAATTAGATTAATATTCATTTGAATTCATAAATTAAGTTGAGATTCAAGGGACCAATGAGAGCGTAACATGTGGCGCGAAAATCACATGTGAAAGAAAAAAAAAAAGAAATTTAAAAAAAAAAAATCTTTAAAAAAAAAAAAAAATTTGAACGTCCTTTTTCTCGATTTTTTTTTCAATTTTTTTTACAATCACAAGTGATTTACCTACACAATTACATGTGATTGAATTGTACAATCACATGTGAATGGATTTGACATGCATAATCATATGTGATTGGATTTACAATCATATGTGAATGACATCAGTGTTGTAAATCTCCCGAGATCTCGTTTTTAGAAGGCAACCGAGACGAGATGTTCATCTCCCGAGATTTCTCGGTCAACGAGGTCAAACTTACTGAAAGCCACGATTTATCGAATTTTCTTGCTAATTTGTACGATTTTCTTGTAAAATTCGTAATTTTTAAGATTTTCTCGCTCATTTTTCGGATATTTTTTTAAAATCTCATAAAAACGTATATAAATATACATTTATTTATGTTTTTATGTATATTTTTATTAAAAAAACAATAAAGTCAACGTAAGTCAGCGTCCGAGATCTCCCCGAGATTATTCCGAGATGCCGAGATCTCCGTAAAAAAGTCCAAACGAGATCTCCGCGAGATCCGAATTCTCCAACCTTGATTGACATCAATCACATGTGATTGTACAAAAAAGTTTGAAAAAAAATTTCAAAAAAAAAAATTTGGAAATTTTTTTTTCCAAAAAAAAAAAATTTGAATTTTTTTTTCAATTACATGTGATTTTCGCATCACATGTCGCGCTCTTATTGATCCCTTGAATTTCAAGCAAATTAATGGATGCAATGGATTACAACTCAAGGTAACTATTGTAAGTACAGAAAAAAACATTTAATAAATTTTATATGTAGTGTATTCGTTCGGTTTTGAAAATTTTGGACGCAAAACTGGATCGAGACCGAATTCTTATTTTTAAACTGAAAAAATACCCAAAACCAAATTTTAGTTTTATTCCATTTTAATTAAAACTGAAAAACGAAAACTCATTATTTGCCCATACAGTCATAAAACTTCAATTTCTGACTTCAACTTTGGCCTTTGGAGTCGATTTGTGATCTAATATAAAAATGATTTAATATATTGTTGGTTGAAAATTCGATAATTGAATTTGGTTTTCGAATTAACTACATTTATAACTAGTTGAAACCCAATCAAAAATAAATTCAGAATTTTAAACTAAATCAAAAACTGAATTCAAATTTAGTTTCGTGCGTTTTCTTTATTTTATTCACTTTTTTCAAATTAAACGATTTTAACCCAAATATTAGACACCTTAAAAGTAGCTTTTGAAATAAATAAATAAAAATAAAATATAAGGGAAATTGGTCATAATACCCTCATTCTAAAAATTGTTTAACAAAACGCCCTCAAAAAATCGTAATTGTAAAAATGACCCCTAAACACGCACTACGCACCATGCTTAGTGCTTGATTCGTGCTACCGAGATAATGACCGAGACAACCTTACCTTTTTTTCCCACGAACACGCACCACACACCAAGCACTATGCGTGGTTAATTTCATTGAAGCTTTTTTTTCCTTTCTTTCATTGGTTGACAATAACTTCAGCATGGTATGATATTTGGAGTGATATAGGTCCTTTAGCTTATATTATTTCAAGTAGAATTATTCATGATGGAGGTTTTAATGTGGATTCAAAAGTGAGAGATATTGTTGTTAATGGGCAGTGGGTGTGGCCAATTGAATGGGTCAACAGATTCCCTTTGCTAGCTAATATCAAAGTTCCTATATTTCAAGATTATGATGATATGATTAAATGGAAGGACTTTAATGGCGTTTTGAAAGATTTCTCTGTTAGTTCTGCTTGGAATGTTATCCGTACTAGAGCATCGACTATTGGTTGGTATGATATTGTTTGGTTTGCTCAATGTGTGCCTCGTCACGCGTTTCTAGTTTGGTTGCTTATGGGTGAAAAACTAAAGACACAGGATAAGCTTCAAGGTTGGGAGACGAGGAATCTGCAAGACAACTCGAGTGTGTGCTCTTTATGTTCGCTGGAAATGGACTCTCATGGTCACTTATTTTTTCGTTGTCCTTTTGCAAATCGTGTGTGGAGATGCGCTTGGCAATACGCTGACATTCTTCAGTCATGTGATTCTTGGAAAGATGTTGTCCACACTATGCAGTCTATTGCGAATAAGAAATCTGCTGAGGTAATTGTCGCAAAGCTTCTATTTGGTGCTTCGGTTTATGTTATTTGGCAAGAGCAGAATGATAGGTTATTTCAAAAGAAGGTGAGATCATATGATAAGGTCTTTGAAGCCATATATACTACTGTTCGGTGGAAGATCATGTCGATTAAGTGGAAAAATTCCTTGCACGTTAGGAGTATGAAATCAAATTGGAAAGTCCCCTAATGTTGTTTGGTCTGTTTGTTTTTGTGTTATGCCCGTTTTTTCTAAGGGCTTGGTTAGTGAATTGGTTGTTTGGTTTGTTGAGGTAGGGGCATGTCCCTATCGCCGTTTTAGATTCTCTTGTATCATTTTTTTCATCAATATATTTGCCGGGTATAAACCCTTTACCCAAAAACACTTTGCTTTATAGTTCATACAGTATCATACCCCAAAGCGCGTGTGGTACGTGCTTACTATCATTAACCATTTTTGCTTTCATTGTCGGCAATAACATCACAACACTTAGCTATATACAGTATCAAATACCAATTATATGCAATTTGTATCAAACAAATCTCCCAAATAAACTCGGAAGCACAATTATATGCTTAATTTCACAAATAAATTCTCATAAATCTTTTTGGTCTTTATATATATATATATATATATATATATATATATATATATATATATATATATATATATATATATATATATATATATATATATATATATATATATATATATATATATATGGTTAGGTTAGGATACATTATACATAGGAGCTTAAAATACATAAGGTAGGATGAAATCTTAGCCATTCATTGTATCAATATAATCCTATTAAAATGGTGGCATTATTGTTATTTTTATAGAAGTAAATGGCAATTAGATTAGTAAAACAATTGTTACTTTTTATTTTAACGTATAACATCCAGAATTGTAGGGAGAAATTTGAAAACAATTAATTATTCATGTGTTTAAACTTTAAATCAATGAAATAAAATATAACAAATATTAATTTAATAAACTTCACAATACTTGAGAATATGACGGCAATTCATGTGTATCATATTGAGTTAATATATTCAGTATACATCAACTATCAATTTTGTGAAAATTGAATGATCGTTCTAATTTTTTGATACACTTCATTAATTTATTTTTTTGTTATGATATAAATTCAACTAAGTTGACGATGAATTCTATCAAGAGAAAAGAAAAGAAATCTAAGCAATCAATTTGGTATACACATAAGTATTTACTGCTTTATTTTTTTCTTTAAACGTGCTTATTGTGCAGCGATAATGGTCAAACAATTTTGTAAACTAATGTAATCTAATGCAGCAAAAAGAGGTTCGAAAGAGGTGATAAATCTTGAGGACCGTGATTCAACGGTATTGTCAATGGATGCAAAACACATAAAGGTGGATAGTAAAAGACGTAAATATGAAAATGGTAGGTGAAACTGTACAAAATGATCCTTCCCAAAAAGATTGAATACCTAAATATTATTGTTATAATTTGATCATAGTACAGACTACAGACTACAGATGTATATGTTACTATGACAAACTTTAAAAAATAATGTGAAGTGTATCAGTGATGATAAAAAACATATATACTATATGACCAATTGGGTTGTATCAGTCACGAAGTGTATCGGTGATGCAATAACACATTGTCTAGTTTACGTCTTTTATGTTTCGTTGTGAACTTGTGATAAGAACAATGATTCTATTTGAGCTGCTACTCTTCAAGCCCATTTATATTGTAACAGCTCTTCATGATTTCTTTGACTAATATGCTACTCCGTAATATTTATCATTCTTGTTACTAATTCCATATGGGACTTTCACAATAACTTCTTCGGGTTTAGTCACACCAAGCAAAGAGGCAAAAGGATCATTCTTGTTAAATGCATTCTTTCTTTGTAGCGACATCAATGTCAGCATGTGACATCAATTCCTTTTGCTTGTCCCGGTACAAAATTAGCTTCTCCAAGTTGCCAACTAAAGATTCACACAATGCTCCACGAGTCATATATTTAATGAATAAGAGAGTTAATTGTTGGGGTGCAAACCTATCCCACATAGGAGGGAGACAAAAACAAATGTATGTATATAAGTCTAAGGGGAAGTCCCTCTAATACCAATTGGTTTTAGAAAAGGATGGACTCTTGGGTTTATATTGCAGGACATTGTGTTTGGGCTATGCGATCTTACAAATGGTATCAGAGCTAGGCTATAGCCCGATGTGGTGAACAACGCAGTGGTGGCGCACCCCTAAGCGCATGGTGCGACATGGCACACCCCTCAGTTTGCCAACGATAATGGAGCCATGGTGCCTTATATCGAAAGTCTTCCTTCCCAAGGCGTGGAAGTGCGGCGTGTCCCGATGGTGAAAGAAAAGTGAAAAAAAAGAGATCGGCGGTATAAAGATGCGTGTTCCGGTAGTGAAAGAAAAGTGAATGAAAAGATACCGGTGATATAAGATGGCGGGAGTATCGTTGAAGGGGAGGCTCGGTGATGTGGTCTTCGGTTTGAGGGGAGGGTTGTTGGGGTGCAAACCTATCCCACATAGGAGGGAAGTGCGGCGTGTCCCGATGGTGAAAGAAAAGTGAAAAAAAAGAGATCGGCGGTATAAAGAGGCGTGTCCCGGTAGTGAAAGAAAAGTGAAAGAAAAGAGACCGGTGATATAAGATGGCGGGAGTATCCGTTGAAGGGGAGGCTCGGTGATGTGGTCTTCGGTTTGAGGGGAGGGTTGTTGGGGTGCAAACCTATCCCACATAGGAGGGAAGTGCGGCGTGTCCCGATGGTGAAAGAAAAGTGAAAAAAAAGAGATCGGCGGTATAAAGAGGCGTGTCCCGGTAGTGAAAGAAAAGTGAAAGAAAAGAGACCGGTGATATAAGATGGCGGGAGTATCCGTTGAAGGGGAGGCTCGGTGATGTGGTCTTCGATTTGAGGGGAGGATTGTTGGGGTGCAAACCTATCCCACATAGGAGGGAGACAAAAACGACAAAAACAAATGTATGTATATAAGTCTAAGGGGAAGTCCCTCTAATACCAATTGGTTTTAGAAAAGGATGGACTTTTGGGATTATATTGCAGGACATTGTGTTTGGGCTATGCGATCTTACATTAATCTGAACAAAGCCTCCTCTAACAAGTATGTTGCCAGACGTATGTGCATCAAATTTGGGTGGAAATGAATCCTTTGACCACCACTTCATTACATACTTTTTAGGAAACTCAACAACTCAGGCCATCCTTAAAACATGGAAATGTGACAACAAGTAGCCCGTAACACTCATATTGCCTGCAGCTACATGATACCGTCATTGATTCCTTATTGAAGATGACCTGCATCGCATATTTAAAAGTGTAAGTCATAACAGTTAAAAGAACTTGTGCGTTTTGCTTAACAGTTAAAATCAAGATTAAGCCAATAAAGCATAAAAAAATGTATCTCAAAAAAGCTATAATCCTTAAAAAGTAAAGAGAAATACTTACCATGAAAAACAACAAAAGGGATGGAATGTGTGATCAGGGTTAGTAAAGTCAAGATTATGATGAACAATCTTGTTAGTATAACAGAAGGCATAAAAATGTAAACTTTAAGTGGATAAATAATGATCTGAGCCAAAAAGACAATGCTTTTAAGAATCCAATATGGGTTGTAATTAATATCAAATAATCGTAAATTAAATCTAAATTGTGTGTAGACAGGGATCTTTATTGAATTCTATATATATATATATATATATATATATATATATATATATATATATATATATATATATATATATATAGTCATGATACACGACAGTGATACATGTGTATTGAGCATTAGTACAACAAGACATGGCAAATCTTAGTTATTAACTTAGAGATTATTCTAGCAATACGAACATTGAGTAAAGCAAAAAAAAATTGACTACTATATATGGATGGTTGATTACCGCGTAGGGCTTATAAAAGCTACTCTCCTTTCTGTTCCCGTTGTCATCAAAGATATGGCGAATCAAGAACTTATGGTTGTCATCAATTTGTAAGACATTTTCTGAAAAAAAAGCATGACATTAAAGAACTGTTAATTTCATCTTGGACATCATAAAAAATGGTTTTTAAACTAAGATATATGCTATTAACCTCTACAGCCATATCAATTGTTTCAATAAAAAGAATATCATACAGTATCGCACCAAATTATTAGTCAAATTGTAAACGACTAATAGCATATAATGCATAGTCGCTAGTAATTACAGATGCAAAACAGAAATTACATTTAGAAATTTAGGAACGGAATTTACAATTCGGAATTCACAAACAGAATTTGCAATTCGAATAAACAATAGATCAATCAAATGCGAAACTTGTCATACCCCGTCCAAATCTTCTTGGATGAATACAATAACATCTGGTACCATTGCGATGAACGGACCTCTATATGCCATGAACGACTCCATGTAATATGAGCAAATGCACATCGGAAGATTTCTTTCATACCTGAGAATAAACATGCTTAAAATTGTCAACCAAAAGGTTAGTGAGTTCATAAGTTTATTGTAAACAATAAAATTCAGTACTTTTGATAGACCACGAGATTTAAATGCTGCATGGTACAAATGGGCCCGAATCCTTTACCCACCTGTAATGTACATGTGATATCTTTTAAATACAGTACACCTTTCTCGTGTACGAAACCATTTTTATAAATCTTAGTAACCGTGCACATATCTCGTGTACAAAATATAATACACATAACCTGTGTATAAAAATCATTCTCTCAATACATAACATTCACTTTGCATTCATTGCTTGGCTTGGTAACCGACCTTAACATATAATGTGCATCAATAATATCCCCAAAAACATAACATCTCGTCTGTATAATATATAAACTTCGAAGTACTAAACACCACGCCCACTAGCTCTTCCGTCTAGTGAACATTCTGGGTGGGGGGTGTTAAACCCGGTAGCTACCTTTAGGATTCGCTTGAATTAGGGCCATACCCGATTCTAATTCTTAGGTTACCAAGCAATAATAATCAGTGGAAAATATTCACAACAATTAGTGGCAATTATAACGTCCAACTAATTCAATAATAATCCACAGAACTTCTGTCTGCATAATAATTCATTCGAGGAATGTTTTGCTTGTGTCTATCTCGTCAAACATTTATAAAAGCATTTCATGTATTCTCAGTTCAAAATATATTTCAAAAGAATTTAATAAAGCAGTTGTAAAAACAGCGCATGTATTCTCAGTCCCAAAAATATAAAGAGTAAAATGGAGCAAATGAACTCACAATACTGTATTTCGTAGTAAAAATACATATGACGTCATTGGACAAGTGTAGGGTTGACCTCGGATTCACGAACCTATATCAGTTGCATATATATATTAACACGTATCCCATTTAATCAACGAAGTTTACTTATATTTTATAATTTCTTAAAATTAAAATATAATTATACTTATAATAAATATATGATATATAATTTAATTAAAGTTTTATCAATATAAATGGTGATATATTAGTTAAAAACATATTAGTATGTAATATTAGTTGTCTTGTAATATATTTTTATATAGATAACCTTTGTTTGTTAAAAATAATAATTATAATAATACTAAAATAATAATAGTAATGATAATAATAAAAATGATAATACTTTTAATAATAATGATAATACTAATAATAAAAGGATAAAAATGGTATATGTTAATAATGATAATAATAATAATAATAAAATTGATAAAAATAATAGTAATAATAATAATAATGTTAGTAATGATAATAAAAATAATAATACTTATAATGATAATGAAAATGATAATTTTAATGAAATACTTTTGTTAATAATAATAATTTCAACAATGATAATTTTAGAGATAATACTAATAATAATATTAATAATAATAATAGTAATAATAATCCTAATGCTCATTTTAATGATAATAATAATTATGAGTATAATATTTATATTGGTGTAATAATAATAATAATAATAATAATAATAATAATAATAATAATAATAATAATAATAATAATAATAATAATAATAATAAAACTATAATAAAAGGACTACCTTAAAGTACTCATGCTTTTAAAAACAAATAAACGTCGTTGCCCGGCTCGAACCCGAGACCTCTCGCTTAACCAACAACACCCTAGACCATCCCTCTGTTTCTGTTTTTTTCTAAATAAATACACAACTTATACGTATATAACCCGCATTACTATACTGAAATCTGTTTACCTTCTTCTTCTTCCTAAACATCACCACAATCATCTTCATCTAAACTCTTAAGCTATCATCATTATGTACTATTATCTTTCCAGCCTCATTTACTCGAATCATCATTGTTTTCACGATATCATTATCAATACCGTATATTATCTATCGTTATCCTTCTTAATCATTGTTCTTCATCTAATCATTATCACATTCATAACTTAATCATCAATATGCTTATCATCCGATATTCATATCATCAACTTGCCATCACCTTGTCTTTTACTTCTTCATCCTACTCACTATTGCTAAACAAAAACACAACAACAAACGCAGATGTGGCAGTCTTGCAAGATGATTACGTGGTACCCGCCCAAAACTATATTTAACACAGCCTAATAACATCCCACTCAAAAGTTGGCCCAACTAGATAAACTAATCATGACCCAAGACTAATTATAGACATGGTGGCCCAACAATTCTCTTGTAACTCAAACGATTTCCCTTAATCACAATTCCATTCGCTTATCTTTTAATAATCAAAAGGGTTTATTAACTTAATGGGTGTCGGCCACTCAAAAAGAAAAAGAACGCGTGCCATATACCATCTCATCATCATTAAAGTGCATCATCAACACGTCATAATCATCATCATGAACATACGCTATCATCATCGATATTACTATTTCTCATCATCGAATATTATCACCATCATCATATATAAATGTAACTTTCATCACTTAATTAATAAAAAAAATATAACCACACGTTGTTTCCTTGGACCCATGTTGGTCAAAAAATCCATTTCCAACAATTAACAACCACATGCTAAAGTATAATGTGCTGTAAAGAATTCCTTTAGTGTGTGTCTTGCCCCACATGTAAAGCATTTGACGAAAAAAATACAACCACTAGTTACCTCAATTATTAATCAACACCTATATTCATTATCATCTTATACTTATTATCATTATTGTTATAGTAGGGCACGTTTATAAACGGAATCAACTACACATCCTTGCTGTTCGAAACGAAGCAGGAAACAAGAAGCTGGAGTTTTATTTATTGCAGCAGCCACCCAAAGAGAAAAGGAAAAAAATTATCGTAACCGAAGGGTTTAGTTTAAGGTGATGTTTCTTGAGACATATTATAATGACAAAGGAGGTTGTAGGAGATAAGTAGGGTAGCGATGATTAGAAAAGAAATATCATGGTTTATGAACATAAAGATGGTGAAATGGGTTGTTGATTATGGTGATCGAGTAGGGACAGTTTGTGATGGCTGTGATGGTGGTAATCATGGAAACAGAAATCAATTTGTAACTAGAGTGATGGTGATTTGTAGTTTATTTTGTTGGTGGTCTTCGATGGTAGTTGAAGGTGATGGTTCGAGGTGATTTTTTTTAACAGCAAGACAGAAAAATAAGTAAGTTTTGTTTCTCTCCCTCTCTCTATTTAACTCTTGAATGGAAGTAGTGATTTTATAGTTATAAGTGGATGATTATATATCGTCAGAAATTTGATCTCGATTGTTTTGTAGCGAAGAAGGTGGTCGACAGAGAATCTCGAGCATGAAGAAAGAAATAAGAAAATATGTAACGACCCAAACCAAACCACGAACAACCAGCGTAAAAATAACAAATAAAAATAATTTTTTTTTTGCTGGAACAGCATATGGCGCGGCGCGCCATATGGCCGCGCGGCGCGCCAAACTGGTATGTCCCAAAAGTCATGAAACTCGAAAAAGATCGGCCACTTCCCGACATAATTAGACAAAACGCTTTTAACAACATATTCGAACATGTAAAACTAACACAATTTCAACATAAAATAAGTTTTACAAAGCGGGGTCCACATCGGCCATTTTACGAGTTTAATACATAACGAGAGTTTCGACCACCAAAAATTTTAAATGCCAAACGACTCAACGAGCATGGTGTTTGGGGTTAAACTACCCAAGTCTCGGTCAAACTCCAAAAAGCCAACACTTCCAAAAGGCATCCCCTAACAACAAAGCGGGAACTCTACTCCAAAATAATGCCCTTACCCTTGTCCACAACCGAACCTATAAAAAGGTAAACAACGAGAGGGTAAGCAAAGCTTTAGTGAATGCAATAATTATACATGTACATATATAATATATCTACTTGCAAACACTTACACAATACCGTACACAAGCTAGCAATTCGACAACCATGCAAAACATTATGCATATACCAATAACCGCCATTCACATTGAGCTAGCAATAACAAAAACATATAGTTCATAATTAAATATGCTAATGCACAAATCATACAACCATGGTTAACCAATCGTAAAAGGAATGATACTCAAATTTCCCATTGGTGTTCATAACAACCGTTAGTGCACAACACATATATCACCAACCCTTGGACAACACATATCCGTTTATAAAATCGTTAGTGTACAACACATATAACACTAAATCGGACAACACATATCCATTCATAAATCATTAGTGTACAACACATATAACACTAAATTGGACAACATATATCCGTTCTTAAAACCGTTAGCGTACAACGCATATATCACTAACTTGGACAACACATATCCATTTCTACAAGTAAACACATCATATACGTACATGTATACTTATTCCACTCACCTTACGCCTTCGGTGAATCAATAAACCAAGCTTGAATCTTCAAGGTAACGCACCTATTATAATGTACATATAATCAATCAACCATTCAAGTTGGTCAAACTCACAACACTCACCATTACTAGGTCATTTTGACCCATTTGGACACTTAACCCTAAAATCGGGTCAACTCACACCAAAACCCTAATATTAGCCAAGGTAGGTTTAAAAAACACATCAACACAAGGTTTATGCATTAATCACAAACATTAACTAACTTAGATCCATTTTGACCAATTTGACCAATTTGACCAATTTAAGGTCAACACACCCATTTCGGGTCATCCACTAACCCACACATCACCCATTTACACATACATAGGTGTGCTAGGAATTTACTAACTAATTTGAGTTCATAACATCAACTTAACACTTTGAAAACCCTAGTTAGTCATCTTTGAGTCTACATAACCCAAATTCAACCAAAACACCCAATTCACCAACAAATGGGTTTTAAGTTCATCACTTACCCCAAACCCTAACCCTTAATCAAATTAAAATCAAGAAATCAAGATTAGAGCATACCACTACCACCAAAACGTAGCTAAAGGATAGATGAACAACTTTAACGCTTGCACTTAGACCCGAAATCGGCTTCTTCTTCCTTGATTTGAGTTCTCTCACTCTAGAAAACCCTTTCTCTCACTAAATTAATTTAGAAGAGGTGAAGTAGGTGAAAATGGTGTTATGAGGCTCACCAAACTGAATCTAGAGCCTTAAAGTCGGCCCTTTAGTGAATTTACCAATTTTCCCTCAAAATATCTAAATAAAAAAAAAGGAATCTGTCACAGTGCATAGGCGTGGCGCACCATATGGCCGCGCGGCGCGCTAAACTCCCAGACCAGAATCTGTCTCCTTTTTAAGATATGTACAACAAAACCCCACTTCAAGCATCTTAATTACACTTACGTACACAACAAATAAAGGGGTCTTACAACTCTCCCCCACTTGAATTGGAGCGCGTCCTCGTGATCCAAGCCGCATGACAAGAGGGAATATAAACCAAAATGAACTCTTCGGGCTCCCAAGTAAACTCGGAACCTTTACTACGACGCCATTGAACTTTAAAAGTCCTAACCTCTTTATGCCTCAACCTTTTAACCTTCTCATCGAGTATGACAATCGGCTCCTCAATATACTCTAACTTATTGTTTAGCTCAATTTCGTCCAAAGGTACCCATGATGAATCATCCGCAAGACACTTACGGAGATGGGAAACATGAAATGTATTATGGATCCCCACAAGCTCTTCGGGTAATTCCAAACGATGCGCGACTTCACCAACACGAGCTAAAACTTTAAATGGCCCAATAAACTGAGGAGCTAACTTTCCCCGTTTTCGAAATCGAATAATACCTTTCCATGGCGAAACCTTAAGCATCACCATGTCACCTTCTTGAAATTCGATCGTTCGTCTGCGTTTGTCGGCATACGACTTTTGCCTATCTTGAGCCTTTTTCAAATGCTCTCGAATCATATCAATCTTGCTATTCGTCTCTAACACAAATCGGTACTCCCGATTTCCTTTTGACCCACTTCACCTCAACAAATTGGAGTTCGACATCTTCTCCCATATAGCATCTCATAAGGTGGCATCCCGATACTAGTGTGATAACTATTATTGTACGAGAATTCCACCAAAGGCAAATGCTCATCCCAACTACCACCGAAATCAATAATACACGCCCATAACATATCCTCCAAAGTTTGGTTCGTACGTTCGGTTTGACCGTCCGTTTGAGGATGATACGCCGTGCTCAACTTCAATTGCGTACCCATATCTTCATGAAACTTTTCCCAAAACCGAGATGTAAAACGGGTATCTCGTTCCAAAATAATAGATATAGGAACACCGTGTATCGATACCACTTCCTTGACAAACAACTTAGCCAAGGCCTCCGACGATATTGCTTCTTTAATGGGAAGAAACAACGCACTTTTCGTCAATCTATCAACTATCACCCAAATCGAATCAAATTGGGTTCTCGCCGTTTTAGGCAATTTTGTAATGAAATCCATGGTAATGTGCTCCTATTTCCATTTCGGGATTTCAAACGGTTGTAACTTACCATACGGCTTTTGGTGCTCGGCTTTAACTTGCAAACACGTGACGCATTGCTCAACATACTTTACAACATCACGTTTCATGCCCGGCCACCAATAATCCTTCCTCAAATCAAGATACATTTTCGTCGCGCCCGGATGAATGGAATACTTTGACTTATGTGCTTCATCAAATAGCACTTGTCGATAATCACCCATCTTAGGCACCCACACTCTTCCTTGAAAAGACAACAAACCACGCGAGCCCATGGTAATGAACTCCGATTGCCCCATGATTCGTTCCGCATGCTTGTTGTAAACATAAGCCTCTATTTGAATCACACCAAGTTTTTCAAGAAAATCATTAGTAATAATCATACGTAACAATCCCAATCGTAACCCCGGGTGATGACTCTTTCGACTTAACGCATCCGCGACCACATTCGCCTTGCCCGGATGATAAAGTATTTCACAATCATAATCTTTCACCACATCCATCCACCTACATTGGTGATAATTCAAATCTCGTTGATTGAAGAGGTGTTTCAAACTCTTATGATCCGAATAAATCGTACTCTTGACACCATACAAGTAATGGCGCCAAATTTTCAACGCATGCACAACCGCCGCCAACTCAAGATCATGAGTCAGATATCTCGTTTCGTGTTCCATTAGTTGTCGAGAGGCATAAGCGATGACTTTACCTCTTTGCATTAGAACACACCCAAGCCTATTTAACGAAGCATCACAATAAACCGTCATGTCTTCCACAACTTTTGGCAACACTAACACCGGAGCTTGACACAATTTCTCTTTTAGCAATTGAAAAGCAATTTCTTGCTCGTTCTCCCAAGTAAATCTCGCGTTCTTCCTCCTCAATTTCGTCAACGAAGAAGCGATCTTAGAGAAGTCTTGGATAAACCGACGATAATAACCGGCCAATTCGAGAAAACTTCGGACCTCCGTAGGCGTAGTCGGTTGTCCCCAACTCTTCACCGTCTCAATCTTCCCCGGATCTACTTGAATATCGTCTTTGTTCACAATGTGGCCAAGGAATTGAACCTCCCTTAGCCAAAATTCACATTTGGAGAACTTAGCATACAACTTCTCCTTTCGTAAAGTCTTCAACACCTCACGCAATTGACGTTCATGTTCGTTCATACTTTTCGAGTAGACTAGTATGTCGTCAATAAACACAATCACCGACTTGTCCAACATAGGTTGGCACACTCGGTTCATAAGGTCCATGAATGCCGCCGGTGCATTCGTAAGACCGAAAGGCATAACTACAAACTCAAAATGCCCATAACGCGTATGAAAAGTCGTTTTCTCGATGTCTTCCTCGCGGCCCCGCATTTGATGATAGCCGGACCGCAGGTCAATCTTTGAGAAATACGTCGCACCTTGGAGTTGGTCAAACAAATCTTCAATTCGAGGCAACGGATAACGATTCTTGATCGTCACTTTATTTAACTCCCGGTAATCGATGTACATCCGCATACTACCATCCTTCTTCTTTACGAATAAAACCGGAGCGCCCCTTGGTGAAATACTCGGTCGAATAAAACCCTTCTCAAGCAACTCTTGGGTTTGATTTAACAACTCTTGCATTTCCGTCGGCGCTAAACGATAAGGACTTTTAGTAATGGGGGTATCCCCCGGAACCAACTCAATGCGAAATTCAACTTGTCTTTCCGCCGGAACACCCGGTAACTCGTCCGGAAAAAAGTCTTCGAATTCACTAACCACCGAAATTTCACGAATGGGTGGTGGCTCATCACGAGTATCAACAACATGGGCAAGAAAAGCCATGCCACCACAAACAAGAAAACGACGTGCCCGTGCAAATGAACATATCGGCACAAGTCTTCTTCGCTTATCACCATGAATAATTAACTCTCCCCCACTAGGGGTCTTTACTCTAATAAACTTATCATGGCATGCAATATTGGCTCTATTACGATCAAGCCAATCCATACCAACGACGATATCAAAATCACCCAAAGTCATCGGAATGAGATCGATTTTAAAACTGTAGGCACCAAATACAACATCATAATTTTTACACACATCAACCACTAGCACCGTCTTGCCGTCTGCTATTTCGACTTCTACCGGACGACTCAACTTAACTAGCAGTTTATTTAACTTAGGCATGAATCTTGGAGAAACAAACGATAAATTAGCACCACTATCAAATAGGAGTAGTGCCGGATTAGAGTTAACCATGAAAGTACCTGAGACAACTTCGTTCGATTGTTTGGCTTCATCATTGGTCATCAAATAATTTTGACCTCTAGCCGTACCCGCCGCCTTTTCTAACCGCTTAACATTATCATTGCGCAACTTGTGACACTCGGGCCTCTTGTGCCCTTCTTTACCACAATTGAAACAAGTAAATTTGGGTGTGGAAGGTGAGTTTGGGCAATCACGAGAGATGTGACCTTTTTGCCCACAAGTATAGTGATAATGCTAAAAACGAACATATATTTCATAGCATTATCCCTCAAGAAAGACAAGCTTTTAGTTGCACTTGTTCTATTTACAAGTGATATTCGTTTAAATAATAAAAGGTGAAGACAAAAGACAGATTCGACGAATTGAAGACGCAAACGACCAAAAAGCTCAAAAGTACAAAGTACAATCAAAGAGGTTCCAATTATTGATGAGAAACGTCTCAAAATTACAAGAGTACAAGACGCGAAATGCAAAGTACAAGATATTAAATTATACGCAAGGACGTTCGAAAATCCGGAACCGGGACCAGAGTCAACTCTCAACGCTCGACGCAACGGACTAAAAATTACAAGTCAACTATGCACATGAATATAATATAATATATAATTAATTCTTAAAATTAATATATATATATTATATTATATTATAAAACAGTCGGCAAGCTAGGAGCCAAGCTTGTGTGAGCTGGAATCCACAGCTCCGCACTCGCGGAGCTTATAAAGGCAAAAACCTCCGCACTCGCGGAGGTCAAATAGTATTACGTGGGCCTATAAAAGGCCGAGCATTCGGCCGAAATTTACACATCTTTTTCTAATCTATATCTCACGTGTATATATATATATATATATATATATATATATATATATATATATATATATATATTTATAATTTTAATTTTAATTTTAATTCTAATAATAAGGGTATGTTAGCGAATGTTGTAAGGGTGTAAATCGAAATTCTGTCCGTGTAACGCTACGCTATTTTTAATCATTGTAAGTTATGTTCAATCTTTTTACATTAATGTCTCGTAGCTAAGTTATTATTATGCTTATTTAAAACGAAGTAATCATGATGTTGGGCTTATTACTAAAATTGGGTAATTGGGCTTTGTACCATAATTGGGGTTTGGACAAAAGAACGATACTTGTGAAAATTAGACTATGGGCTATTAATGGGCTTTATATTTGTTTAACTAAATGATAGTTTGTTAATTTTAATATAAAGATTTACAATTGGACGTACCTATAAATAACCATATACACTCGATCGGACATGATGAGCGGGATATTTATATGTTCGAATAATCGTTCATTTAACCGGACACGAGAATGGATTAATAGTCTATGGAATTATTAAAACAGGGGTGAAATTATGTACAAGGACATTTTCATAATTGATAACAAAGTATTAAAACCTTGGGTTACACTCAGTCGATATTGAAATGTCCCGTTCTTATTGATTAAAAACGTTCCATATTAATTGATTTCGTTGCGAGGTTTTGACCTCTATATGAGACGTTTTTCAAAGACTGCATTCATTTTTAAAACAAACCATAACCTTTATTTCATAAATAAAGGTTTAAAAAGCTTTACGTAGATTAAATGATAATCTAAAATATCCTGTTTACACACGACCATTACATAATGGTTTACAATACAAATATGTTACATCGAAATCAGTTTCTTGATTGCAGTTTTTACACAATATCATACAAACATAGACTCCAAATCTTGTCCTTATTTTAGTATGCAACAGCGGAAGCTCTTAGTATTCACCTGAGAATAAACATGCTTCAAACGTCAACAAAAATGTTGGTAAGTTATAGGTTTAACCTATATATATCAAATCGTAACAATAGACCACAAGATTTCATATTTCAATGCACATCCCATACATAGAGATAAAAATCATTCATATGGTGAACACCTGGTAACCGACATTAACAAGATGCATATATAAGAATATCCCCACCATTCCGGGACACCCTTCGGATATGATATAAATTTCGAAGTACTAAAGCATCCGGTACTTTGGATGGGGTTTGTTAGGCCCATTAGATCTATCTTTAGGATTCGCATCAATTAGGGTGTTTGTTCCCTAATTCTTAGATTACCAGACTTAATAAAAAGGGGCATATTCGATTTCGATAATTCAACCATAGAATGTAGTTTCACGTACTTGTGTCTATTTTGTAAATCATTTATAAAACCTGCATGTATTCTCATCCCAAAAATATTAGATTTTAAAAGTGGGACTATAACTCACTTTCACAGATTTTTACTTCGTTGGGAAGTAAGACTTGGCCACTGGTTGATTCACGAACCTATAACAATATATACATATATATCAAAGTATGTTCAAAATATATTTACAACACTTTTAATATATTTTGATGTTTTAAGTTTATTAAGTCAGTTGTCCTCGTTAGTAACCTACAACTAGTTGTCCACAGTTAGATGTACAGAAATAAATCGATAAATATTATCTTGAATCAATCCACGACCTAGTGTATACGTATCTCAGTATTGATCTCAACTCAAACTATATATATTTTGGAATCAACCTCAACCCTGTATAGCTAACTCCAACATTCACATATAGAATGTCTACGGTTGTTCCGAAATATATATAGATGTGTCGACATGATAGGTCGAAACATTGTATACGTGTCTATGGTATCTCAATATTACATAATATACAATACAAGTTGATTAAGTTATGGTTGGAATAGATTTGTTACCAATTTTCACGTAGCTAAAATGAGAAAAATTATCCAAGTTGATTAAGTTATGGTTGGAATAGATTTGGAATAGATTAAGTTACAAGTCGTTTTTGTAAAGGTAGTCATTTCAGTCGAAAGAACGACGTCTAGATGACTATTTTAGAAAACATACTTCCACTTTGAGTTTAACCATAATTTTTGGATATAGTTTCATGTTCATAATAAAAATCATTTTCTCAGAATAAAAACTTTTAAATCAAAGTTTATCATAGTTTTTAATTAACTAACCCAAAACAGCCCGCGGTGTTACCACGACGGCGTAAATTCGGTTTTACGGTGTTTTTCGTGTTTCCAGGTTTTAAATCATTAAGTTAGCATATCATATAGATATATAACATGTGTTTAGTTGATTTTAAAAGTCAAGTTAGAAGGATTAACTTTTATTTGCGAACAAGTTTAGAATTAACTAAACTATGTTCTAGAGATTACAAGTTTAAACCTTCGAATAAGATAGCTTTATATGTATGAATCGAATGATGTTATGAACATCATTACTACCTCAAGTTCCTTGGATAAACCTACTGGAAATGAGAAAAATAGATCTAGCTTTAAAGGATCCTTGGATGGCTTGAAAGTTCTTGAAGCAGAATCATGACACGAAAACAATTTCAAGTAAGATTTCCACTCAAAATAAGATTGTTATAGTTATAGAAATTGAATTAAAGTTTGAATATGATTATTACCTTGTATTAGAAAGATAACCTACTGTAAGTAACAAAGGTTTCTTGATCTTGGATGATTACTTGGAATGGATTTAGAAAACTTGGAAGTAAACTTGCAATCTTGGAAGTATTCTTGATTTTATGAAACTAGAACTTTTGGAATTTATGAAGAACACTTAGAACTTGAAGATAGAACTTGATAGAGATCAATTATATGAATAAAATTGAAGAATGAAAGTGTTTTTAGGTGTTTTTGGTCGTTGGTGTATGGATTAGATATAAAGGATATGTAATTTTGTTTTCATATAAATAAGTCATGAATGATTACTCATATTTTTGTAATTTTATGAGATATTTCATGCTAGTTGCCAAATGATGGTTCCCACATGTGCTAGGTGACTCACATGGGCTGCTAAGAGCTGATCATTGGAGTGTATATACCAATTGTACATACATCTAAAAGCTGTGTATTGTACGAGTACGAATACGGGTGCATACGAGTAGAATTGTTGATGAAACTGAACGAGGATGTAATTGTAATCATTTTTGTTAAGTAGAAGTATTTTGATAAGTGTCTTGATGTCTTTCAAAAGTGTATGAATACATATTAAAACACTACATGTATATACATTTTAACTGAGTCGTTAAGTCATCGTTAGTCGTTACATGTAAATGTTGTTTTGAAACCTTTAGGTTAACGATCTTGTTGAATGTTGTTAACCCATTGTTTATTATAACAAATGATATGTTAAATTGTTATATTATCATGATATTATGATATATAATATATCTTAGTATGATGTATATACAGTTAAATGTCGTTACAACGATAATCGTTACATATATGTCTCGTTTCGAAGTCATTAAGTTAGTAGTCTTATTTTTACATATGTATTTCATTGTTAATACACTTAATAATATATTTACTTATCATTTAACATAATTAACCAAGTGTATCAATATCTTAATATGATTCATATGTACCTAGTAAGACGTTGTTATAACGATAATCGTTATATATATCGTTTTCGAGTTTCTTAAATTAATAGTCTCATTTTTATGTTTATAACTCATTGTTAAAATACCTAATGAGATACATACTTATAATAAAATCATGTTAACTATATATATAACCATATATATGTCATCGTATAGTTTTTACAAGTTTTAACGTTCGTGAATCACCGGTCAACTTGGGTGGTCAATTGTCTATAGGAAACCTATTTCAATTAATCAAGTCTTAACAAGTTTGATTGCTTAACATGTTGGAAACACTTAGTCATGTAAATAACAATTTCATTTAATATATATATAAACATGGAAAAGTTCGGGTCACTACAGTACCTACCCGTTAAATAAATTTCGTCCCAAAATTTTAAGCAGTTGGAGGTGTTGACGTATCTTCTGGAAATAAATGTGGGTATTTCTTCTTCATCTGATCTTCTCGTTCCCAGGTGAACTCGGGTCCTCTACGAGCATTCCATCGAACCTTAACAATTGGTATCTTGTTTTGCTTAAGTCTTTTAACCTCACGATCCATTATTTCGATGGGTTCTTCGATAAATTGAAATTTTTCGTTGATTTGGATTTCATCTAACGGAATAGTGAGATCTTTTTTAGCAAAACATTTCTTCAAATTCGAGACGTGGAAAGTGTTATGTACAGCCGCGAGTTGTTGAGGTAACTCAAGTTGGTAAGCTACTGGTCCGACACGATCAATAATCTTGAATAATTTCCCTCGTTTACCAAATCGAACAACGCCTTTCCAAGGTGCAACTTTAAGCATGACCATCTCTCCAATTTCAAATTCGATATCTTTTCTTTTAATGTCAGCGTAGCTCTTTTGTCGACTTTGGGCGGTTTTCAACCGTTGTTGAATTTGGATGATCTTCTCGGTAGTTTCTTGTATTATCTCTGGACCCGTAATCTGTCTATCCCCCACTTCACTCCAACAAATCGGAGACCTACACTTTCTACCATAAAGTGCTTCAAACGGCGCCATCTCAATGCTTGAATGGTAGCTGTTGTTGTAGGAAAATTCTGCTAACGGTAGATGTCGATCCCAACTGTTTCCGAAATCAATAACACATGCTCGTAGCATGTCTTCAAGCGTTTGTATCATCCTTTCACTCTGCCCATCAGTTTGTGGATGATAGGCAGTACTCATGTCTAGACGAGTTCCTAATGCTTGCTGTAATGTCTGCCAGAATCTTGAAATAAATCTGCCATCCCTATCAGAGATAATAGAGATTGGTATTCCATGTCTGGAGACGACTTCCTTCAAATACAGTCGTGCTAACTTCTCCATCTTGTCATCTTCTCTTATTGGCAGGAAGTGTGCTGATTTGGTGAGACGATCAACTATTACCCAAATAGTATCAAAACCACTTGCAGTCCTTGGTAATTTAGTGATGAAATCCATGGTAATGTTTTCCCATTTCCATTCCGGGATTTCGGGTTGTTGAAGTAGACCTGATGGTTTCTGATGCTCAGCTTTGACCTTAGAACACGTCAAACATTCTCCTACGTATTTAGCAACATCGGCTTTCATACCCGGCCACCAAAAATGTTTCTTGAGATCCTTGTACATCTTCCCCGTTCCAGGATGTATTGAGTATCTGGTTTAATGAGCTTCTCTAAGTACCATTTCTCTCATATCTCCAAATTTTGGTACCCAAATCCTTTCAGCCCTATACCGGGTTCCGTCTTCCCGAATATTAAGATGCTTCTCCGATCCTTTGGGTATTTCATCCTTTAAATTTCCCTCTTTTAAAACTCCTTGTTGCGCCTCCTTTATTTGAGTAGTAAGGTTATTGTGAATCATTATATTCATAGATTTTACTCGAATGGGTTCTCTGTCCTTCCTGCTCAAGGCGTCGGCTACCACATTTGCCTTCCCCGGGTGGTAACGAATCTCAAAGTCGTAATCATTCAACAATTCAATCCACCTACGCTGCCTCATATTCAGTTGTTTCTGATTAAATATGTGTTGAAGACTTTTGTGGTCGGTATATATAATACTTTTGACCCTATATAAGTAGTGCCTCCAAGTCTTTAATGCAAAGACAACCGCGCCTAATTCCAAATCATGCGTCGTATAATTTTGCTCGTGAATCTTCAATTGTCTAGACGCATAAGCAATCACCTTCGTTCGTTGCATTAATACACAACCGAGACCTTGCTTTGATGCATCACAATAAATCACAAAATCATCATTCCCTTCAGGCAATGACAATATAGGTGCTGTAGTTAGCTTTTTCTTCAATAACTGAAATGCTTTCTCTTGTTCATCCTTCCATTCAAATTTCTTCCCTTTATGCGTTAATGCAGTCAAGGGTTTTTCTATTCTGGAAAAGTCTTGGATGAACCTTCTATAGTAACCAGCTAGTCCTAAAAACTGGCGTATGTGTTTCAGAGTTTTCGGGGTTTCCCACTTTTCAACAGTTTCTATCTTTGCCGGATCCACCTTAATACCTTTTTTGTTCACTATGTGACCGAGGAATTGAACTTCTTCCAACTAAAATGCACACTTTGAAAATTTAGCGTACAATTCTTCCTTCCTCAATACTTCTAACACCTTTCTCAAATGTTCACCGTGTTCTTGGTCATTCTTTGAGTAAATAAGTATGTCATCAATGAAAACAATGACAAACTTGTCAAGGTATGGTCCACACACTCGGTTCATAAGGTCCATGAACATAGCTGGTGCATTAGTTAAACCAAACGGCATGACCATAAACTCGTAATGACTGTAACGTGTTCTGAAAACAGTCTTTAGAATATCATCTTCTTTCACCCGCATTTGTTGATACCCGGAACGTAAGTCAATCTTTGAATAAACAGACGAGCCTTGTAGTTGATCAAATAAGTCGTCGATTCTCGGTAGTGGGTAGCGGTTCTTAATGGTAAGTTTGTTGAACTCTCGGTAGTCGATACACAATCTGAATGTACCATCTTTCTTCTTGACAAACAAAACAGGAGCTCCCCACGGTGATGTGCTTGGTCGAATGAAACCACGCTCTAAAAGTTCTTGTAATTGGCTTTGCAGTTCTTTCATCTCGCTGGGTGCGAGTCTGTAAGGAGCACGAGCTATTGGTGCAGCTCCTGGTACAAGATCTATTTGAAATTCAACGGATCGATGTGGGGGTAATCCCAGTAATTCTTTCAGAAATACATCGGGAAATTCTTTTGCGACGGGAACATCGCTGATGCTCTTTTCTTCAGTTTGTACTTTCTCGACGTGTGCTAGAACAGCATAGCAACCTTTTCTTATTAGTTTTTGTGCCTTCAAATTACTAATAAGATGTAGCTTTGTGTTTCCCTTTTCTCCGTACACCATTAAGGGTTTTCCTTTTTATCGTATAATGCGAATTGCATTTTTGTAACAAACGATCTCTGCTTTCACTTCTTTCAACCAGTCCATACCGATTATCACATCAAAACTCCCTAACTCTACTGGTATCAAGTCAATCTTAAATGTTTCGCTAACCAGTTTAATTTCTCGATTCCGACATATATTATCTGCTGAAATTAATTTACCATTTGCTAATTCGAGTAAAAATTTACTATCCAACGGCGTCAATGGACAACTTAATTTAGCACAAAAATCTCTACTCATATAGCTTCTATCCGCACCCGAATCAAATAAAACGTAAGCAGATTTATTGTCAATAAGAAACGTACCCGTAACAAGCTCCGGGTCTTCCTGTGTCTCTACCGCATTAATATTGAAAACTTCCGCGGCCTTGTCCATTCGTGTTCTCCTGGTTTGGCAATTTCTAATAATGTGGCCCGGTTTTCCACATTTATAACAAACTACATTGGCATAACTTGCTCCGACACTACTTGCTCCGCCATTACTCGGTCCGATACCATTTGTTCCTTTCGTTCTGTTAACCCATGGTCCGTAGGCCTCACACTTCGCCGCGCTATGACCATTTCTTTTACACTTGTTGCAAAATTTGGTGCAGAACCCCGAGTGATACTTTTCACACCTTTGGCATAGCTGCTTCTGATTGTTGTTGTTGTTGCGGTTGTTATTGTTGTTGGGACGATTGTTGTAGTTGCTATTGTTGTTGTTGTTATTGTTGGGCCGTTTGTTGTAGTTGCGATTGATGTTGCGATTGTTGGGATAATTGTTGCGATTATTATTGTAATTGCTGTTGTTGTTGTATTGGTGATTCTTATCACCGTTTTCCTCCCACTTTCTTTTGACTTGCTTCACATTGGCCTCTTCAGCCGTCTGTTCTTTAATTCTTTCCTCAATCTGGTTCACTAGTTTGTGAGCCATTCTACATGCCTGTTGTATGGAGGCGGGCCCGTGTGAACTTATATCTTCTTGGATTCTTTCCGGTAATCCTTTCACAAACGCGTCGATCTTCTCTTCCTCATCTTCGAACGCTCCCGGACACAATAGGCACAATTCTGTGAATCTTCTTTCGTACGTGGTAATATCAAATCCTTGGGTTCGTAACCCTCTAAGTTCTGTCTTGAGCTTATTGACCTCGGTTCTGGGACGGTACTTCTCGTTCATCAAGTGCTTGAATGCTGACCACGGTAGTGCGTACGCATCATCTTGTCCCACTTGCTCTAGATAGGTATTCCACCATGTTAACGCAGAACCTATGAAGGTATGCGTAGCGTACTTTACTTTGTCCTCTTCAGTACACTTACTTATGGCAAACACCGATTCAACCTTCTCGGTCCACCGTTTCAATCCGATCGGTCCTTCGGTTCCATCAAATTCCAAAGGTTTGCAGGCAGTGAATTCTTTGTAGGTGCATCCTACACGATTTCCTGTACTGCTAGATCCAAGGTTATTGTTGGTATGTAGCGCAGCCTGTACTGCGGCTATGTTTGAAGCTAGAAAAGTACGGAATTCCTCTTCATTCATATTCACGGTGTGTCGAGTAGTTGGTGCCATTTCCTTCAAAATAGTCAAATGGAACAAGTTAATCATGCAGAATATTAAGAGTAGTTAATAGTATTTCGTAGCATAATATGAACTCATTTATAAAAGCTTTTTCTTCATATTAGCGTTTTATAAGTTTAAATTCGGGTAGTACCTACCCGTTAAGTTCATACTTAGTAGCTAATATACAATTCAACTACTACAATTCTATATGAAAAACTGATTATAATAATATTTTGGGTTCAAACTTTTATACAATATTTTACAAACTTACAATACCGCTTATTTTACGTAAAGCATGAAATATAGCACACAATAACTTTGATACAAGATAGTTGTGAAGATAATTCTAGCTAGTACACAAGTCGTTCAGCAAAGGCAATAAAGACACGTAATTCATACGTCCAGAAATAAGTCATGCATTCTGGTTTTACTAGAACTACTTCCCATCCTTGGTCTTGTGGAACATAACCGTTATGGCTGTTGATAAGACAGCGTGTTGTAACATCGTCAAAGGGACGAGGGTTACGTAATGACCAACAGTCTCGTAATAACCTAAAAACCTCATTTCTTACCCCAATTACCGACTCCGTCACTTGTGGGAACGTTTTGTTTAATAGCTGTAGCCCGATGTTCTTTTTCTCAATTTAGTGAGAAGTGAACATTACTAACCCGTAAGCATAGCATGCTTCTTTATGTTGCATGTTAGCCGCTTTTTCTAAATCATGAAGTCCTATATTCGGATACACTGAGTCAAAATAATTTCTTAACCCGTTGCGTAAAATAGCATTTGGGTTCCCCGCAATATATGCGTCAAAGTAAACACATCGTAACTTATGGGTTTCCCAATGTGATATCCCCCATCTTTCAAACGAAAGTCTCTTATAAACCAAGACATTCTTGGAACGTTCTTCGAATGTCTTACAAACTGATCTCGCCTTAAATAGTTGTGCCGAGGAATTCTGACCGACTCTAGACAAGATTTCATCAATCATGTCTCCGGGTAGGTCTCTTAAAATATTGGGTTGTCTATCCATTTTGTGTTTTTAAACTGTAAAATAGACAAGAGTTAGATTAATAAAAAATACTTATTAATACAAGCAATTTTTACATATATCATAAAGCATAAGCACACTATATTACATATATTACACCACACGAATTCAACTATCTTATTCCGACTCGCTCATTTCTTCTTCGTCGGTTTTGGTTCGTTTTGCCAAGTTTCTAGGGATATATGATGTTCCCCTAATACTAGCTGTCGTTTTCCACAACGACTTAGAAAAAACCTGGTGGTTTAGAGGTTCCCGGGTCATTGTTACAACTTAAGGACTTCGGGGGTTGACGATACATATAAAGTTCATCGGGTTTGGAATTAGATTTCTCTATTTTTATGTCCTTTCCCTTATTATTTTCTTTTGCTTTTTTAAATTCAGTTGGGGTAATTTCTATAACATCATCGGAATTCTCGTAGGAATCCGATTCATCGGAGAATTGGTAATCCTCCCAATATTTTGCTTCCTTGGCGGAAACACCATTGACCATAATTAACCTTGGTCGGTTGGTTGAGGATTTTCTTTTACTTAACCGTTTTATTATTCCCCCACCGGTTCTATTTCCTCCTCCGGTTCCTCCTCTTCCGGTTCTGATTCTTCTTCCGGTTCCTCTTCGGGAACTTGTGAATCAGTCCAATATATATTCGACTCTTCGTTATTATTAGGTGAGTCAATGGGATTTGTGCTAGAGGTAGACATCTATCACACAATATCAAACATGTTAAGAGATTAATATATCACATAATATATACATGTTAATAATATATAGTTTCCAACAAAAATGTTAAGCAATCATTTTTAAAGAAAACACGGTCGAAGTCCAGACTCACTAATGCATCCTAACAAACTCGATAAGACACACTAATGCAAATTTTCTGGTTCTCTAAGACCAACGCTCTGATACCAACTGAAATGTCCCGTTCTTATTGATTAAAAACGTTCCATATTAATTGATTTCGTTGCGAGGTTTTGACTTCTATATGAGACGTTTTTCAAAGACTGCATTCATTTTTAAAACAAACCATAACCTTTATTTCATAAATAAAGGTTTAAAAAGCTTTACGTAGATTAAATGATAATCTAAAATATCCTGTTTACACACGACCATTACATAATGGTTTACAATACAAATATGTTACATCGAAATCAGTTTCTTGAATGCAGTTTTTACACAATATCATACAAACATAGACTCCAAATCTTGTCTTTATTTTAGTATGCAACAGCGGAAGCTCTTAGTATTCACCTGAGAATAAATATGCTTTAAACGTCAACAAAAATGTTGGTGAGTTATAGGTTTAACCTATATATATATCAAATCGTAACAATAGACCACAAGATTTCATATTTCAATACACATCCCATACATAGAGATACAAATCATTCATATGGTGAACACCTGGTAACCGACATTAACAAGATGCATATATAAGAATATCCCCACCATTCCGGGACACCCTTCGGATATGATATAAATTTCGAAGTACTAAAGCATCCGGTACTTTGGATGGGGTTTGTTAGGCCCAAAAGATCTATCTTTAGGATTCGCGTCAATTAGGGTGTCTGTTCCCTAATTCTTAGATTACCAGACTTAATAAAAAGGGGCATATTCGATTTCAATAATTCAACCATAGAATGTAGTTTCACGTACTTGTGTCTATTTTGTAAATCATTTATAAAACCTGCATGTATTCTCATCCCAAAAATATTAGATTTTAAAAGTGGGACTATAACTCACTTTCACAGATTTTTACTTCGTCGGAAAGTAAGACTTGGCCACTGGTTGATTCACGAACCTATAACAATATATACATATATATCAAAGTATGTTCAAAATATATTTACAACACTTATAATATTTTTGATGTTTTAAGTTTATTAAGTCAGCTGTCCTCGTTAGTAACCTACAACTAGTTATCCACAGTTAGATGTACAGAAATAAATCGATAAATATTATCTTGAATTAATCCACGACCCAGTGTATACGTATCTCAGTATTGATCACAACTCAAACTATATATATTTTGGAATCAACCTCAACCCTGTATAGCTAACTCCAACATTCACATATAGAGTGTCTATGGTTGTTCCGAAATATATATAGATGTGTCGACATGATAGGTCGAAACATTGTATACGTGTCTATGGTATCTCAAGATTACATAATATACAATACAAGTTGATTAAGTTATGATTGGAATAGATTTGTTACCATTTTTCACGTAGCTAAAATGAGAAAAATTATCCAATCTTGTTTTACCCATAACTTCTTCATTTTAAATCCGTTTTGAGTGAATAAAATTGCTATGGTTTCATATTGAACTATATTTTATGAATCTAAACAGAAAAAGTATAGGTTTATAGTCGGAAAAATAAGTTACAAGTCGTTTTTGTAAAGGTAGTCATTTCAGTCGAAAGAACGACGTCTAGATGACCATTTTAGAAAACATACTACCACTTTGAGTTTAACCATAATTTTTGGATATAGTTTCATGTTCATAATAAAAATCATTTTCTCAGAATAACAACTTTTAAATCAAAGTTTATCATAGTTTTTAATTAACTAACCCAAAACAGCCCGCGGTGTTACTACGACGGCGTAAATCCGGTTTTACGGTGTTTTTCGTGTTTCCAGGTTTTAAATCATTAAGTTAGCATATCATATAGATATAGAACATGTGTTTAGTTGATTTTAAAAGTCAATTTAGAAGGATTAACTTTTATTTGCGAACAAGTTTAGAATTAACTAAACTATGTTCTAGTGATTACAAGTTTAAACCTTCGAATAAGATAGCTTTATATATATGAATCGAATGATGTTATGAACATCATTACTACCTAAAGTTCCTTGGATAAACCTACTGGAAATGAGAAAAATAGATCTAGCTTCAAAGGATCCTTGGATGGCTTGAAAGTTCTTGAAGCAGAATCATGACACGAAAACAATTTCAAGTAAGATTTCCACTCGAAATAAGATTGTTATAGTTATAGAAATTGAATTAAAGTTTGAATATGATTATTACCTTGTATTAGAAAGATAACCTACTGTAAGTAACAAAGGTTTCTTGATCTTGGATGATTACTTGGAATGGATTTAGAAAACTTGGAAGTAAACTTGCAATCTTGGAAGTATTCTTGATTTTATGAAACTAGAACTTTTGGAATTTATGAAGAACACTTAGAACTTGAAGATAGAACTTGAGAGAGATCAATTAGATGAAGAAAATTGAAGAATGAAAGTGTTTGTAGGTGTTTTTGGTCGTTGGTGTATGGATTAGATATAAAGGATATGTAATTTTGTTTTCATGTAAATAAGTCATGAATGATTACTCATATTTTTGTAATTTTATGAGATATTTCATGCTAGTTGCCAAATGATGGTTCCCACATGTGTTAGGTGACTCACATGGGCTGCTAAGAGCTGATCATTGGAGTGTATATACCAATAGTACATACATCTAAAAGCTGTGTATTGTACGAGTACGAATACGGGTGCATACGAGTAGAATTGTTGATGAAACTGAACGAGGATGTAATTGTAAACATTTTTGTTAAGTAGAAGTATTTTGATAAGTGTCTTGAAGTCTTTAAAAAGTGTATGAATACATATTAAAACACTACATGTATATACATTTTAACTGAGTCGTTAAGTCATCGTTAGTCGTTACATGTAAATGTTGTTTTGAAACCTTTACGTTAACGATCTTGTTGAATGTTGTTAACCCATTGTTTATTATAACAAATGAGATGTTAAATTGTTATATTATCATGATATTATGATATATAATATATCTTAGTATGATGTATATACAGTTAAATGTCGTTACAACGATAATCGTTACATATATGTCTCGTTTCGAAGTCATTAAGTTAGTAGTCTTATTTTTACATATGTATTTTATTATTAATACACTTAATAATATATTTACTTATCATTTAACATAATTAACCAAGTGTATCAATATCTTAATATGATTCATATGTAACTAGTAAGACGTTGTTATAACGATAATCGTTATATATATCGTTTTCGAGTTTCTTAAATTAATAGTCTCATTTTTATGTATATAACTCATTGTTAAAATACCTAATGAGATACATACTTATAATAAAATCATGTTAACTATATATATAACCATATATATGTCATCGTATAGTTTTTACAAGTTTTAACGTTCGTGAATCACCGGTCAACTTGGGTGGTCAATTGTCTATATGAAACCTATTTCAAGTAATCAAGTCTTAACAAGTTTGATTACTTAACATGTTGGAAACACTTAATCATGTAAATAACAATTTCATTTAATATATATATAAACATGGAAAAGTTCGGGTCACTACAGATATCCTGGTGTAATTATTAAACAAAGTAATAAAACCTTGTTACAGTTTAAGTCCCCAATTAGTTGGAATATTTGACTTCGGGTATAAGGATAATTTGACAAGGATACTCGCACTTTATATTTATGACTGATGGGCTGTTATGGACAAAAACCAGACGGACATATTAAATAATCCAGGACAAAGGACAATTAACCCATGGGAATAAACTAAAAATCAACACGTCAAACATCATGATTACGGAAGTTTAAATAAGCATAATTCTTTTATTTCATATTTAATTGAACTTCTAATTATCGCACTTTTATTTATTGTCATTGTATTTAATTGCACTTTTAATTATCGTAATTTTTAATTATCGCAATTTTAATTATCGCAATTTTATTTATCGCAATTTCATTATCATTATTTACTTTGTGCTTTAAATTAAGTTGTATTTATTTTTAATATTTTACATTAGGTTTTAACTGCGACTAAAGTTTTAAAATCGACAAACCGGTCATTAAACGGTAAAAACCCCCCTTTATATTAATAATATTACTTATATATATATATTTGTATTTTATAAAGTAAAACTAATATAGCGTTAAACTTTGTTTAAAGATTTCCCTGTGGAACGAACCGGACTTACTAAAAACTACACTACTGTACGATTAGGTACACTGCCTATAAGTGTTGTAGCAAGGTTTAAGTATATCCATTCTATAAATAAATAAATATCTTGTGTAAAATTGTATCGTATTTAATAGTTTTTCCTAGTAAAATATAAGCTATTTCATATACACCTCGCATAACATCGAGTATTTTTGGCGCCGCTGCCGGGGAACTAGCTTAAACGCCGAAAGCGCAACGCTAATGATATAAAAAAAATAATAATATAATTTTGTAAAAGTTTTTATTAAGTCCTTCGTATAAAAATATAAGTTTTTAAAATATAAAAATATAAAAATACAAAAAGAGTTTGTTAAAAAATATATAAAGTTTTAAAAAAAAGTATTTTTACTTTTGAGTTTAAAAATAAGTATTTTATTGTTTTATAAAAATATTTAGTTATATTTATATTTTATATATATTTGATAAAACAGAAAAACATAAAAAATAAAAAAAAATATATAAATAAACGAACCCTTTCTCAGCTTAAATTTGACCCTCCGCGACTCGCGGAGCATTTGAACTGGACCATACCGCACTCGCGGAGGTCCTCTGATAGGTCAAACCTGGTATCATTTAATGCGAAATTAGGGTTAATTATATTAATATTAATATTAATTAAGTTTTAATTTTAAATTATTTAGTATAGTTTTTAATTAATTTGTATTTTTAAGTTATATTAAGCTTTATTAAATATATAAAATTAATAGTTTTATATAAAAATAATATTTTAATAAAAATTGTAATTTTTACAACTTTTAGTTTATTTTTATATTTTGTTCCTTTTTATTTGTTTTTAGCGTAATATTTGTATTTTTCGCTCGTATTTAGTTTTAAATCATAGTATTTGCCATAGTTATTTTTATTTCTAGATTTTTAGGCTTTGTCGTAAAATCCCTTAAGTGCTTTTTCTTTAGACTAAGATTTAGGTGCTTTAAAATTTTGCGACGCTGTTCTAAGTTTTTAGTACCTTTTTAAGATATTGCCATTTGGGATATAGAATTCCTTTTAAGCTTTAATATTTTAAGACGCAACTTTTAATTCTTAGTTTTTAGTTCCTTTTAAGTTTCGACACGCTACTTTCTTATTTTTATTTTTCGACGCCTATTATTTTTCAATCTTTTATTTTTCAACGTTTTTCGACGCGCTCTTTTTCTTTCTTATTTCTCGACATTCTAGTTTTTAGGACTTAGAATTTTCTCTATTTCTTATCTAAATTTCTTAAATTTCAACGAAAAATTATTTTAAGCGGTTAAATTGATAGACATCAAAATTTTCTGGTTCGTAGTAATAGTTGGATTTGTACGTGGACCGGGTTATTGGAGCCAAACAGTACTCAATTATATTGAGACCAAACGAATCCTGCCCCTCTGCTGCATCTTTTGGCTATTCGAAACGTGGGTAAAATTAGAAAAGTCTATTAATTGGATAACTTATATAATTTTTCTTTCTTTTTAAAAACTAATAGGATATTCAGTGAATGCACCGAGCAAAACGTTCACCACCTTTTGTACGTTCACCACCTGTAACTCGATCAAGACATCTAGCAAATATTGTCGCCGTTGATTTTTCTTTAGAATCGTCATCCAGTCGACCAAGTACTCCAATTCAAATTTCCGATAATCCATTTTTTGAACCCGACCTCACAATTGAGAATCCGGAGAATATTCAGGGACAATTTATAGATCCTGAACCATTAATCTTTCCTCCGGAACAACCAATCATTCAAGCAGAGATTGTTGAGGAACCAACCATTAAATCAGAATCCTATAGTGATTCAGATTCAACAAATTCAATCATGGAGAATCTGGAACCTTTAAGTATGGAAGACCGAATGAGAGCTAAACGCACTGGCCAAGGTCACGCAATTACTCATCCAGACATTAATGCGCCAGATTATGAAATCAAAGGACAAATTCTACACATGGTGACTAATCAATGCCAATTTAGTGGTGCGCTGAAGGAAGATCTAAACGAACATCTTCGTACCTTTAATAGGATCTGTACTGTATTTAAAATAAGAGAAGTGGAGGATGAACAGATATATCTCATGTTATTTCCCTGGACTTTAAAGAGAGAAGCCAAAGATTGGTTAGAATCGTTACCTGAAGGGGCGATTGATACATGGGACGTTTTAGTTGAAAATTTTCTTAAACAATTTTTTCCGGCATCTAAAGCCGTAAGACTTCAAGGATAAATTGTTACATTCACACAAAAACCAAATGAAACTCTATATGAGGCATGGACAAGATTTGGTAAGTTATTAAGAGGATGTCCGCAACATGGTTTAGACACTTGTCAAATAGTACAAATATTCTACCAAGGATGCGACATCACTACAAGGAAAGACATCGATATAGCAGCTGGTGGTTCCATTATGAAGAAAACAGAAAACTGATGCTTACAAAATTATTGATAACACTGCTTCCCACTCACATGAGTGGCACCAAGAAAAAGATATCGTTAGATCATCTAAAGCAGCTAGAGCCGATTCTAGCCATGACTTAGATTTCATTTCCACAAAGATAGATGCTGTCGAGAGACGAATGGAAAAGATGACTAAAGATATTCACTCAATACAAATTAGTTGTGAGCAGTGTGGAGGACCACATTTGACAAAAGATTGTCTCAGTATTGAACTAACAATGGAACAAAGAGAAAATGTTTCATACATAAACCAATGGCCTGGAAATAATTATCAGAATAATTATTAACCGCCAAGACCGATTTACAATCAAAACCAGAATTATAACCGAAATGTTCCATACAACAACCAACAAGGTCCTAGCAATCAACAAGTATCCAATAATACTTACAATCAGCAAAGACCTAATTTTCAAAACAAACCACCACAAACCGATGATAAAAAGCCAAATTTAGAAGACATGATGACGAAGCTAGTTGAATCTCAAACTTAATTTTTCACATCTCAGAAACAAACCAATGAACAAAATGCTCAAGCATTTAGAAATCAACAAGCTTCTATTCAAAATCTGGAACAAGAAGTAAGTAACCTAGCAAGGTTAATAGGTGAAAGAAAACCGGGAAGTCTACCTAGTGATACAAATGCTAACCCCCGGAATGAAACAGCTAAAGCCATTACCACAAGAAGTGGTATTACACTTAAACCACCTGAAATACCTGTAATTTCTGATGAAGCTATTTCTACTCCACAAGAACCACAACCTGAGCAAGATAAGGAAAAAGAATCGATAGTTGAAAAGGTTAATGAAGATACCACAGTTAAGGCTAAACCTTATGTTAAACCATACCAACCACCACTTCCTTACCCGAGTAAAATGAGAAAAGAGAGACTTGAAGCCGAGCAATCCAAATTCTTGGATATGTTTAAACAGATAAATGTAAATCTTCCTTTCATTGATGTGATTTCAGGAATGCCTAGATATGCTAAATTTCTGAAAGATCTAATCTCGAATAGAAAGAAAATGGAAGAACTCTCGGCTGTTACTATTAATGCAAATTGTTCTGTAGTACTGTTGAATAAGATACCAGAAAAATTATCAGATCCAGGAAGTTTCATAATTCCATGTTTTCTGGGTAGTCTTAGTTCAATAGAAGCATTGGCAGACTTAGGTGCTAGTATAAATCTAATGCCGTATTCACTATACGCTAAACTAGACCTTGTAGAATTGAAACCAACACGAATAAGCATACAACTAACCGATCGATCAATAAAATATCCTAGAGGGATAATGGAGAACATGCTAGTTAAAGTTGGTACTTTAGTATTTCCAGTAGATTTTGTTGTTCTGGACATGGAAGAAGATTCTCAAGTTCCTCTCATATTAGGAAGACCATTTTTAAACACGGCTAAAGCAATGATAGACGTGTTTGGTAAGAAACTGACCCTAAGTATAGAGGACGAGAGTGTTACCTTTTCAGTTGATAGAGCCATGCAACAACCGTAATCTGCAGATGATACATGTTATTATATTCAAACTATATAATCACATGCAGAATTGTTAGAAGAATTTCTAGAATTACAAGGAACAGGAGAATGTTCTTTAGGAGAAGGAACTGAACCAATTGATGAAACTGAAATGTTAGCTACACTTATGGCTAATGGATATGAACCAACAACAGAAGAAATTCAAATGCTAAAAGAAGAAGACAGATATCGATATAAATCATCGATAGAAGAACCACCGAAATTAGAGTTAAAGCCACTTCCAAACCATTTAGAATATGCTTATTTACATGGTGAGTCTGAATTACCTGTAATAATATCGTCTTCTCTTACTGAAAATGAAAAATCTAAACTCATTTCTGTGCTAAAAGCTCATAAACCAGCTATTGCATAGAAGATTCATGATATTAAAGGCATAAGTCCTTCGTATTGCACACATAAAATCTTTATGGAAGAAGGTCATAAAACGTATGTGCAACGCCAACGAAGACTAAATCCTAATATGCAAGATGTTGTTAAGAAAGAAATTATTAAACTGCTTGATGCAGGTTTAATTTATCCAATTTCTGATAGTCCATGGGTAAACCCAGTTCAATGCGTGCCTAAGAAGGGTGGCATGACTGTCATTACAAATGAGAAAAATGAGCTTATTCTTACTAGGACTGTAACAGGATGGCGTGTATGTATTGATTATAGAAAATTAAATGACGCCACCAGAAAAGATCACTTTCCCTTACCTTTTATTGATCAAATGCTGGAAAGATTAGCCGGAAATAGTTACTATTGTTTTCTTGATGGTTTTTCCGGATATTTTCAAATTCCAATAGCACCCGAGGATCAAGAGAAAACCACATTCACGTGCCCTTATGGTACTTTTGCTTACAAACGCATGCCATTTGGACTTTGCAACGCCCCTGCAACCTTTCAAAGGTGCATGATGGCTATTTTTCACGACATGATAGAAGAATGCATGGAAGTTTTCATGGATGACTTTTCAGTCTTCGGTGATACTTTTGGATCATGTCTAGTTAATCTTGAACGAATGCTTATTAGATGTGAACAATCAAATCTAGTTCTTAATTGAGAGAAATGCAATTTCATGGTTAAAGAAAGTATCGTTCTTGGTCATAAAATTTCAAAGGAAGGAATAGAAGTGGATAGAGCTAAAGTAGATGTAATTGCTAAACTTCCACATCCTACCAATGTTAAAGGAGTTAGGAGTTTTCTAGGGCATGCCGGTTTTTACCGACGTTTCATAAAAGATTTTTCTAAAATTGCCACTCCTATGAATAAACTCCTAGAAAAAGATGCTCCATTCAACTTTTCAGATGAATGCATCAAATCTTTTAATATACTTAAAGAAAAACTCACTAATGCGCCGATCATGATAACTCCAAATTGGAATCTACCGTTTGAACTAATGTGCGATGCAAGTGATTTTGCAATGGGAGCCGTTTTAGGACAAAGGATTGAAAAATGATTTCAACCTATATATTATGCTAGTAAGACGTTTCAAGGAGCACAAACAAATTACATAACTACTGAAAAAGAACTCCTTGCTATTGTCTTTGCTTTTGATAAATTTCGTTCATATCTCGTTCTAGCTAAAACGGTGGTCTATACCGACCATTCTGCTCTTAGATACCTATTTTCGAAACAAGATGCTAAACCACGATTAATCTGTTGGATCTTACTCTTACAAGAGTTTGATATTGAAATTCGAGATAAAAAGAGAGCAGAAAATCTCACCGCTGATCATCTTTCTCGTCTTGAAAATCCCGAATTAGAAGCTCTAAATGAATCAGCCATACAAGACAACTTTCCTGATGAATATCTATTGAAGATAGATTATAATGAAATTCCATGGTTTGCAGACTATGCAAACTACTTAGTATGTGGATTCCTTGAAAAAGTATTATCGTACCAAAAACGAAAGAAATTCTTTAGTGATATAAAACACTATTTTTGGGAAGATCCATATTTATTTAAAAGTTGTCCAGATGGAATAATACGCCGATGTGTATTCGGAGATGAAGCTAGTAAAATTATAAACCATTGTCACACAGGACCAACAGGAGGGCATTATGGGCCTCAACTAACAGCAAGAAAAGTTTACGATGCTGGATTCTATTGGCCTACAATTTACAAAGACGCACACCTTCATTCAAGTATGTGAAGTATTTGACATTTGGGGTATTAACTTTATGGGTCCATTTCCAAAATCTCATAATAATCTATATATTCTCGTAGCCATTGATTATGTATCTAAATGGGCGGAAGCACAAGCTCTCCCAACTAACAATGCACGAGTTGTAGTCAACTTTTTAAAACGTCTTTTTGCAAGGTTTGGAACACCTAAAGCTTTAATAAGTAATCGGGGTACTCATTTCTGTAATAATCAACTTGAGAAAGTTCTCAAAAGATATGGAGTAACTCATAAAATCTCCACTGCTTATCATCTACAAACAAGTGGACAAGTTGAAAATACTAACCGAGCTTTAAAACATATTCTAGAGAAAACCGTAGGATCAAATCCGAAGGAATGGTCCATTAAATTGAAGGATGCACTCTGGGCTTTTAGAACAGCCTACAAAACTCCAATTGGTACCACACCTTTTAAACTCGTTTACGAAAAAGCATGTCATCTTCCAGTAGAAATTGAACACAAAGCATTTTGGGCTTTGAAGACATGTAATCTTGATTTACATGAAGCTGGACGTCTACGTTTAAGTCAATTAAACGAATTAGAAGAATTAAGACATGAAGCATACAAAAATTCGTTAATCTATAAAGAAAGAACGAAGAAATGGCATGATAAAAGAATCAGAAGTTCAAAAGAATTTAAAGAAGGAGATAGAGTTCTTCTTTTCAATTCACGATTCAAGCTATTTCCTGAAAAATTGAAATCAAGATGGTCTGGACCATTCATAGTCAAAAGAGTTTTCCCGTACGGAACAGTAGAATTAATAAATTCAAATGGAATTGAATTTAAGGTTAATGGTCACAGAGTTAAACATTACATAGATAGTCCGATGGAAGTTGACAACGAAGTTAATCACAATTTCGACACCACAGCTAACTAAGTGTGGGGAGAATCAAGTTTTTAAAGGATAATATGTATTTCTGTTAGAGTTAGATTTTCTGTTTTCGTGTAGTTCTCGAAAATGGAACCCGAATGGTCTTTCCCTAGCAGACCCTAAAGAACTAGTCTTCTCCCCCCATTCTGAATTTTTATTTTTTTAGGTTTTACGAGATGAAGACTTCCTGTGAATTAAACCATGGTCTAATGCTACACGCTTTGATCACTAAACGTAATAATGACACCCTTCCAAGTGAAATAGTATCATTAATCAGAGGTAAATTGGACGGAGTAAGAAAAGAATCCAGATGCGAAAATAATAAGTTACAATTTGGTAAAGGAAAATCAAAATCCGCAGCGAAAAGAAGAGCACGACACCTTGAAAGATGTCACAAATGCGGAAAATGGTCACACGAAGGAAAATGCTCGACGAATCAGACATATTCAAATACCGAATTTGTTACTCTATGCAGAGACGGACCGTTCATATGTTTAGAAGAAAAAACACTGAATGCTCGAGGTTACGCCTATGTAGCCATGGAAAATCAATTAGTCCGACTATCTTATGAGTGGGCTAGAGCATATCATTAAGAAATCTTTCTCACAGGTAAGTATGTACAGTTTTCATTTTTATTTTTATTTTTATTTTTAACCTTTTGATAATAAACGCTAAATTGTTCGCTATAAAGTATTAAATTGGTATTCAATAAAATTAGGTCTTGCGACCGAAATTATTGATATCATACAAAAATTTATTATATCACTGCGAAATTTACCATTTATTCTTAAGGTATAAATATCTTTAATCAATCAACCCAAAATATTTCAAAAATTCGTCGTGAGTTAAATTAGGTTATGGAACCGAAATTACTTTACCGAAAAGAGAGGCGTATATTTTTGATAATATTTGATTGATTAAAGTATGATAAAAGACCAAAAAGATTTTTAATTTTATTTTTACTTTGTTTTTTAAAATTAATATTAAAATAATATTGTAAACTTGTTTAAATCAATATATTTAAAATTGTAAATATTTAAAAAATTAATATTTTTAATATAAGTTTGTATGTATAAAACCAAAAATATAATTTAAGTTTGGTGTGAATTTTTAATATGAATTTTTTTAATTTTATGCATTTTAAATATAAGTTTGGTGTGAATTTAAAAACAAAAATTTACTTTATTTCGCTAAGTTAAAAATATGATTTTTAAAATTCGTCGTAAGTTGAAGACTAGGTCTTTGAACCGAAATTGCTTTACTTGAGGGAGGGACGAGAACTTTTATTATCATTATTTTTAATCTTATTGAATTAAAGTATGCCAAAAACATTAAAAAATCCAAAAATCTTTGCTTTTAAAAACCGCGATTTGAATTGACAAATTTTAAAATTTTGTCGAGGGACGGACTAGGACATCGATCCGAAACGCCCTCATCCTAAAAAGAAACAAAATTTTAATTTTTAAATTAATTTTATGTTTTATAAAGTTATAAGGTTTTATAAAAAAAAAAAAAAAAAAAACCACCGCGACTCGCGGAGGTTTAAATGGCCCCACCACCGCACTCGCGGAGGTCAAAAAAACCCAGAAAAAAATATAACTGGTCGAACAGACCAGTTTCTTCACCACCATACCCATTTTTCACGAAAAACCCACGAAAAATCGCCCAAATTCGCAATTTTTCACCATAAATCGTCAAATTTGTTGCTAAAATCACAATGAGGAGACTATTATAAAGGAATTCCTCAAGGAAATCGGTAAATTTCTACACCTAAACACCATTTAATCCTAATTTTTAGTGTTCTTGAACAATTTCATGCCTAATTCAATTTAGATGCTTTCTAGTGTAATAATGCTTAAATTGTTTGTGTATTATGCTTGTATAACCTAGATTGGTGCTATTTAACATGATTAGAAGCTTTGTACTTCAATTTTTGAGTAATCTAGGGTTTTTGTTCTTGAGCAAAATTAGGGCTTTTTGATATAAACAAGTTATGGCTGAATTTTGTTGTTAGTTTATGCTAAATTGAGTAGTGTAACATATTTAGGTTGCTAAATGATCAAAACTTTGATCCTAAACATGATTTATGAAGAGTAAAGTGGACTTTTTGAACCAAAATTGCATAAACTTGATTTAATTGATATGAATGCCATGAGGAACTTGTTTAATTGTTATAAAGATTATTTTTAACATGTTTTAGAAGTTAAATGCGAAGAAACTTTGTATACATTTTTGTATAAGTATATTTGGAAAAGTATAGAATTGTAAAAAAAAAAAAATGTGAAAATATGTATAAGTTTAATTTTGATTTAACATGTTATTGTGATTGTTTTAAGTTGTTATTTTGCTAAAACTAATGCATATTTGGATGCACAAAAATTGTGTTTGATATATTTTGTAGACTGAAAGGGGTGAATCTTCATCCCAGGCTCGCAATGCTCCTCCGGAAGATGCAGATCAACAGGAAATTAATAACCAATACCGACAAGATATGCCTCACCCAATTGTTTCATATTCAAACATTCATGAGGCAGATTTACATCCAAATTTGAGATTTGATAGATATTGGATAGACTATCCAAAATATCAAAAGAACCTGCACAACCTTGTGTCTAATAATGTTGAGGTACCCAGAGTTATAGATTGGGAGCCATTAGAGGTAGTGGAATTGGCCGACCCAATCAGGGAATTACTTACTCAAAGGTATGGTAATTCTACTTTTAGTGATTGGGTACATTTATTCAACATGCGTAGACCTGTATATAGAGAATGGTGTATAGAGTTATTGTGTACTATTGAAATAAATGATCGGGTAGATACTTTAACCGATCGTAGTTTTATTAGATTTTTATTAGGAGGGGAGATGCGCCATATGTCCTTACTAGACATGGCTCGGGCTTTACGTATATATACGTCCGAGGAGCTAGCATCTTATGATTTCCAGAGTTTAATAGTTTATGGTAGGAGGGTGGATGAGAATTTTGATACAAATGACGTATGGAGTAGGATGACTAGCCATCGCCGATTCCAGGGGGGATTATACTCTTATCTTGATATTGATAGAGCTGAATTAAGAGTAATCCATAGGTTTTTAGCTAATTCGATTACACAACGAGGTAAGAATAAGGAAAAGGTAAATGAATAGGATTTGTTTTACCACATGTGTATTCGAGACCCACACAGTGCTGTAAGTATACCTTTTTGTGTGGGTTATTATTTATTGACTATGGTTAGGGGTATGAGGCGTGGTAGCATAATAGGAGGTGGTATATTTATTACTTTAATTGCTGAATATCTCGGTGTGGATAGAAGTCGGGGGGGATTATTAATGGCAGAACCAGAACCCCGCGATAGAATAGATTTGCGTGTTTATCATGGTGCTAAGGTCTTAAAGAAACGAAACAAAACGGCAGCACGTTATGATGGCAGGCATCCACAGGTTGAGAGAGATCAACAGCAAGGTCAACCGGGAGGGGGTAATCCAATGACGGAAATGCAAATTTTTATGGCTCGTATGAAATGGCTAGACAAAAAGCATTTCAAGATTGGCAGTTTCATCAAAGCCAAATCATAAGTCATTGTACACACGTAGGTAGAGACTACATTCCTACCGTTATGCCCGAATTTGCTCCTTGGACTATAGAGAGCCGACCACCATATCCTACATATAACCCGGCCCAAGCATTTTACAGCATCTATGGATACGCTTGGGACCCATACTGGAATCATCCTCCTCATCCGTAATTTTCTTATTTTATATTTTTGTTTATTTTATTGTAATGTTACTAATTCTTAATTTTCTTATTTCTTATTTTATTATTATAATAGCTTTTATAATTTTCTAACTTTATTAGATTTTAATAATTTTTGAATGTGGTGTGAAAACCCAACTTCAAAAATATGTATATATGTGTTTGTAGTTTATCTCATGTACAAAACAGGGTAAACAGCACATTTTCAAAGACTGGCTTTAAGTTCAGCGAAAGCTATTAATTTTGACGACAAAACGAAAAAACAAATGTGATGTACCAACAGACGGAATGAACAAATGATGTGCACCATTTATCATTCAGCAAACAAACGCCAATATGTTTGGAAACTTTGGTAAAATTTAATCATTTTTCTACGCTAATCACCCTCAATAAATTAAATTGTTACTGATTTCTTGCAAATGAGGGCATTGCAAGATCTTAAGTGTGGGAAGGGGTTAAATTCTTTCGGATTTTTAAAATTTTTAACTTAAACACTTGGTTACCATTAAAAATACTAGTAACGTAGTAGTTGTATTAGAATCTAGTGCTCTCTGATAACAAAAAACAGCCCTAGTCTTATATACTGACTACCCACTTCTAGTAAAAATTTAAAATTTTCAATTAAATGAACTCAAAATCATGTTTATACATATTTATGAACGATAAAACTAGGTGTTAACACAGAAATTATTGTTACCTCGGAAAGGACATAAATTGAGAAACAAACCAAAATGTTAGAATTCATTTATAATGGAATAGAGGACAATAAAAAGGCAAATAAAAGAAAATAAATGCCAAGTGTGGGAAAATTTACCAAGTTATCTTAAACATATGTCACATATTTCTGTAACAAATAATTGAAGATACTTTTGCTTTGGACTAAACTAAACAGTTTTACCCGATTTACTGTAAGAAAGATGGATCTACACGATGAATCAATTCCATTACTAAAAGGAAGTAAAGTCTTCCGAAAAAGAAACGCGCTTCTTGATTTAGGTCATGAAGTTGTCGTCCAGACCAGCTGTAGGTTGACGAAAAATCTAGAAAAGTCATCACTAAAATCAGCAGGAAATCCACGGACCTCAGCATAAAACAGGGTCGCCAAGTGGTCAGACTTATCCTAACCATGAGAGGATCTGTCTCGTAAAATGGGGAGGACGTCGTGAAAATTAGCTGGATAAGACTAATGAATCAGATCCCCAGAAAGGATAATCTCCTTAAAAGATCAAAAAAATCAGCTTTTAAGACTGATATTACTCAATCCTAGAGATTGACCTTAAAGATTGAGAATTACAAACTCATGGAATTCGATGATATCTAAACTCGAGCTTGAACTTGAAAATATTTTAATCAAAATTACAAACCGATTTGTTTTCTGAAAACCCATTTTCAATGCGTTCATTACCATTGAACGTAAAATCCTAGGAATTCACCTGGAATTCATTAGGTCACCTAAACCAAATCGGGTGTCAACCGTAAGAACGGTGGTTGCATAGCATGGTCAAAGACATGACCTTGTGCCAGACCGGAAAATTATAAGGGTGAGCTTTACTATTGCTCTTACAAAGGATAGTAATTGCGTCCGACACGTTATAGACCATAATTAAAAGCATGTCAGGGGACATTGCCTTAACAGTTGCTTGTTCAACGCTTTCCTTTACAACCGGACGGTAGTTTACCGAAAGGTAACATTCGGAGCAAGTATACTGGACGTGTTGCTTTCCCAATACAAGGTTAGCAAGTGGGTGACACAAAACCACAAGTTTTGAGCTAAAATTTTCAAATCTGAACCCACCAAACCCACAAAAATATTTTGCAAACATCGGTGAAGGGTTATTTCAGAAAACTTAACTAGGGTAAAAGCTAGATTTAATTTTCAAAAGATCAAATGTTTTCATAAAGATCCAATTTCCTTAAAGGATCTAAATTTTCATAATCATGTGGGACTGTAAACCACATCGTTACTACCATTGTTCATACCGCCGTATAGAAATCACTGATGTACAAAGTGTGAAGAATAAAGAAGTGATTCTAGTATATTTCAAGACTATATTGCTTGAGGACAAGCAATGCTCAAGTGTGGGAATATTTGATAATGCTAAAAACGAACATATATTTCATAGCATTATCCCTCAAGAAAGACAAGCTTTTAGTTGCAATTGTTCTATTTACAAGTGATATTCGTTTAAATAATAAAAGGTGAAGACAAAAGATAGATTCGACGAATTGAAGATGCAAACGACCAAAAAGATCAAAAGTACAAAGTACAATCAAAGAGGTTCCAATTATTGATGAGAAACGTCTCAAAATTACAAGAGTACAAGACGCGAAACGCAAAGTACAAGATATTAAATTATACGCAAGGACATTCGAAAATCCGGAACCGGGACCAGAGTCAACTCTCAACGCTCGATGCAAAGGACTAAAAATTACAAGTCAACTATGCACATGAATATAATATAATATATAATTAATTCTTAAAATTAATATATATATTATATTATATTATAAAACCGTCGGCAAGCTAGGAGCCAAGCTTGTGTGAGCTGGAATCCACAGCTCCGCACTCGCGGAGCTTATAAAGGCAAAAACCTCCGCACTCGCGGAGGTCAAATAGTATTACGTGGGCCTATAAAAGGCCGAGCATTCGGCCGAAATTTACACATCTTTTTCTAATCTATCTCTCACGTATATATATATATATATATATATATATATTTATAATTTTAATTTTAATTTTAATTTTAATTCTAATAATAAGGGTATGTTAGTGAATGTTGTAAGGGTGTAAGTCGAAATTCTGTCCGTGTAACGCTACGCTATTTTTAATCATTGTAAGTTATGTTCAACCTTTTTACATTAATGTCTCGTAGCTAAGTTATTATTATGCTTATTTAAAACGAAGTAATCATGATGTTGGGCTAATTACTAAAATTGGGTAATTGGGCTTTGTACCATAATTGGGGTTTGGACAAAAGAACGACACTTGTGGAAATTAGACTATGGGCTATTAATGGGCTTTATATTTGTTTAACTAAATGATAGTTTGTTAATTTTAATATAAAGATTTACAATTGGACGTACCTATAAATAACCATATACACTCGATCGGACATGATGAGCGGGATATTTATATGTGTGAATAATCGTTCATTTAACCGGACACGGGAATGGATTAATAGTCTATGGAATTATTAAAACAGGGGTGAAATTATGTACAAGGACACTTGGCATAATTGATAACAAAGTATTAAAACCTTGGGTTACACTCAGTCGATATCCTGGTGTAATTATTAAACAAAGTAATAAAACCTTGTTACAGTTTAAGTCCCCAATTAGTTGGAATATTTGACTTCGGGTATAAGGATAATTTGACGAGGATACTCGCACTTTATATTTATGACTGATGGACTGTTATGGACAAAAACCAGACGGACATATTAAATAATCCAGGACAAAGGACAATTAACCCATGGGAATAAACTAAAAATCAACACGTCAAATATCATGATTACGGAAGTTTAAATAAGCATAATTCTTTTATTTCATATTTAATTGCACTTATAATTATCGCACTTTTATTTATTGTCATTGTATTTAATTACACTTTTAATTATCGTACTTTTTAATTATCGCAATTTTAATTATCGCAATTTTAATTATCGCAATTTTATTTATTGCAATTTCATTATCATTATTTACTTTGTGCTTTAAATTAAGTTGTATTTATTTTTAATATTTTACATTAGGTTTTAACTACGACTAAAGTTTTAAAATCGACAAACCGGTCATTAAACGGTAAAAACCCCCCTTTATATTAATAATATTACTTATATATATATTTGTATTTTTATAAAGTAAAACTAATATAGCGTTAAGCTTTGTTTAAAGATTTCCCTGTGGAACGAACCGGACTTACTAAAAACTACACTACTGTACGATTAGGTACACTGCCTATAAGTTTTGTAGCAAGGTTTAAGTATATCTATTCTATAAATAAATAAATATCTTGTGTAAAATTGTATCGTATTTAATAGTTTTTCCTAGTAAAATATAAGCTATTTCATATACACCTCGCATAACATCATATAGCAAGTGGGTACATGACCACCGGAGCCACCTTTCTTCACACTATTAACACTTTCGGAGCCCTTTTTGTTCTTTTTGTTGGAAAAGCTCGATTGACTCGAATTCTCGAACTTCCTCTTACCAAAAGTAAAACTACTCTTTCTCAACACAAGTGCTTCAAAACACTTCGCCATATTGAACAATTCATCAAAGCTCTTCACCACGTTCACACTAATTTTCTCTTGATAGTTATCATTCAAGATTCGATAGAAATCTTCTTTCAACATTTTATCATTCCCGACATACTCCGGGCAAAATTGGGTCTTGGACAAAAAGACGGATTTGAGAGTGTTCAAATCCATAGACCCTTGCCTCAAGGAACGTAGCTCGTCCTTAAGCCTAGTAAGATCGGCCGAAGTTCGGTATTCATCGAAAAACTCCACCTTAAATTCGTCCCAAGTGAACTCCATGCATTGTTCTTCGCCATAAAGTTGGATCTTCGCGTCCCACCATAATTTAGCATCACCTCTTAACATGCTACAACCATATCTCGTCTTTTTATCAAGAGGGCATTCACACCTACGAAAAGCCCCCTCCATATCGGAGATCCAATGGGCACTCTTAAGTGGGTCCCGTTCACCGTCGAAGGTGGGAGGTTGAGAGTCCTTGAAATTCTTATAGAAGAAGTCCCGTCTCCCCACATTATCCTCTTGAAGAACGGCCTTAACTTGCTCCTTTACCACATTGACTAGTTATTCGTCAATCGTATCTAGAAACATTTTCTTAACATCCTCGAGGAACTCCGCTTTTTGACGTTTAAAGATGGCCTCAACTTTGGTCGTGAACTCAACGTCCTCACTCGTACTTCCATCATTGGTGTCGTGTCCATTTCTCATCTTCATTCTATAAAACGAAGTAAATTAAGCAACGAAACGAAAGGACTTAACACTTATGTATATACATATACACCACACTACTCCATCTCGCTCAACAATCGTCGTACATCGCTTGTTTGACACGATTTGAACCCGTAACAATGGTAGCTAATCATTGTTACGCGAACACGTCGCATTAACTCGCTAGTACAACGTCCATCTTGCTTGATGATTGCCAAACACAACACAATCAATTAGCACAAGGTTAGTTCACATAAACCAAAGCACTAACAATTCCCGATTAGACCCAAAGTACCACAAGTCCCGCATAAGGCGTAGACACAATAAAGTCTAAGTCTAGGCACCTATCTCAAGTCGCCTAAATCCCTTAGACCATGCTCTGATACCATTTGTAACGACCCAAACCAAACCACGAACAACCCGCGTAAAAATAACAAATAAAAATAATTTTTTTTGCTGGAACAGCATATGGCGCGGCGCGCCATATGGCCGCGCGGCGCGCCAAACTGGTATGTCCCAAAAGTCATGAAACGCGAAAAAGATCGGCCACTTCCCGACATAATTAGATAAAACGCTTTTAACAACATATTCGAACATGTAAAACTAACACAATTCCAACATAAAATAAGTTTTACAAAGCGGGGCCCACATCGGCCGTTTTACGAGTTTAATACATAAAGAGAGTTTCGACCACCAAAAAGTTTAAATGCCAAACGACTCAACGAGCATGGTGTTTGGGGTTAAACTACCCAAGTCTCGGTCAAACTCCAAAAAGCCAACACTTCCAAAAGGCATCCCCTAACAACAAACTCTACTCCAAAATAATGCCCTTACCCTTGTCCACAACCGAACCTATAAAAAGGTAAACAACGAGAGGGTAAGCAAAGCTTTAGTGAATGCAATAATTATACATGTACATATATAATATATCTACTTGCAAACACTTACACAATACCGTACACAAGCTAGCAATTCGACAACCATGCAAAACATTATGCATATACCAATAACCGCCATTCACATTTAGCTAGCAATAACAAAAACATATAGTTCATAATTAAATATGCTAATGCACAAATCATACAACCATGGTTAACCAATCGTAAAAGGAATGATACTCAAATTTCCCATTGGTGTTCATAACAACCGTTAGTGCACAACACATATATCACCAACCCTTGGACAACACATATCCGTTTATAAAATCGTTAGTGTACAACACATATAACACTAAATCGGACAACACATATCCATTCATAAATCATTAGTGTACAACACATATAACACTAAATTGGACAACATATATCCGTTCTTAAAACCGTTAGCATACAACGCATATATCACTAACTTGGACAACACATATCCATTTCTACAAGTAAACACATCATATACGTACATGTATACTTATTCCACTCACCTTACGCCTTTGGTGAATCAATAAATCAAGCTTGAATCTTCAAGGTAACGCACCTATTATAATGTACATATAATCAATCAACCATTCAAGTTGGTCAAACTGACAACACTCACCATTACTAGGTCATTTTGACCCATTTGGACACTTAACCCTAAAATCGGGTCAACTCACACCAAAACCCTAATATTAGCCAAGGTAGGTTTAAAAAACACTTCAACACAAGGTTTATGCATTAATCACAAACATTAACTAACTTAGATCCATTTTGACCCATTTGACCAATTTAAGGTCAACACACCCATTTCGGGTCATCCACTAACCCACACATCACCCATTTACACATACATAGGTGTGCTAGGAATTTAATAACTAATTTGAGTTCATAACATCAATTTAACACTTTGAAAACCCTAGTTAGTCATCTTTGAGTCTACATAACCTAAATTCACCCAAAACACCCAATTCACTAACAAATGGGTTTTAAGTTCATCACTTACCCCAAACTCTAACCCTTAATCAAATTAAAATCAAGAAATCAAGATTAGAGCATACCACTACCACCAAAACGTAGCTAGAGGATAGATGAACAACTTTAACGCTTGCACTTAGACCCGAAATCGGCTTCTTCTTCCTTGATTTGAGTTCTCTCACTCTAGAAAACCCTTTCTCTCACTAAATTAATTTGGAAGAGGTGAAGTAGGTGAAAATGGTGTTATGAGGCTCACCAAACTGAATCTAGAGCCTTAAAGTCGGCCCTTTAGTGAATTTACCAATTTGCCCTCAAAATATCTAAATAAAAAAAAAGGAATCTGTCACATTGCATCGGCGCGGCGCCCCATATGGCCGCGCGGCGCGCCAAACTCCCAGACCAGAATCTGTCTCCTTTTTAAGATATGTACAACAAAACCCCACTTCAAGCATCTTAATTACATTTATGTACACAACAAATAAACGGGTCTTACAAAATAAAAGTAGATTAGGACCTCTAACAAATTCGTACACTTGATTGATATTTATTTCTAACAAATTTTGTTATATAGTTTGGGAGTAGTCGACCAGAAGAATCAATCAAGAAGAAAGAAAATAGAAAGTAGAAAGTGATGTCTAACAGATTCGTACAATTACTATTGGTCTCTGACAACTTGATTTGATCAGCTTGTTTGTATTGAGTAGTTAATTTGGACGAGTAACAAGTTGAAGACAGGAAGGACGAGTACAAATAAAAAATCAAGAAGATTGATGTGGATGCCTAACAGAATTCGATTCTTCATATACTTAATATCTAGAAATCTTTGTATGTTACCGAATCATTACATCTGATTTTGATTCTAACAGATTATGATAGTTAACAGATTTTGTTTTTAGTGGAATTGATTTGTACTGGTAATAAATTCGAAACATGAAACGAATCATATACAGTTATATTGATACATGAAACTGAATCTCAATTATTTTGTGATTTTATTTATATTAATAATTAATATATATAATTAATATAATAATATTAATTCTGTTAATATTAGTGATCATAAATGACAATAATATTTGTTAATAATAATATTAATAATAATAATAATTTCAAATTAATACTAATAATAAGAATGATATTTAATAATAATAATAAAAATGAAAATTTTGAAAATAATAACTATAAATTTATTTCACACATAACTTATTTATAATTTCAATTATTCTTTTTAATAACATTTATATTTTGATAACCCTAAAATTATTAGAATTTATTAATTACCACTTATAACAATAATAATAACAAAAATAATGATATTAGTATTTAATGAAAGTAATAATAATATTACTATAACAATTATATTTTATCTTATTACATATTATTAGTTATGTAATACTTAATGATTATATGTAATAACATATTATTATTTATATCACATTATATATGTAAATATGAAAATATTAAAAAATATATTTTACATATATAAATATTATGTATAGAAATCATATATATTTATAGATTTATTTTAATAACAACTTAATTATTTTGTATCTTGTTTTACATAATTAATTCAAAAGATTAAATGGTATTATATTAATTCAAATTAATATATATACCATTATATTTATATTTACATATGTACATAATCATTTACACACAACTGTTCGTGAATCGTCGGGCATGGACCAAAGTTAACTGAATCCATATAAACAGTTCAAAAATTTTGAGACTCAACCTATCAGACTTTTCTTATCATGTCGAAATCATATAAAGATTAAGTTTAAATTTGGTCGAAAATTTCTGGGTCGTCACAAAACTTACCATCTTCTCCATATTGCATATCATCTGACATATCTGGCATCTTGATAAATGACCGTAATGGAGTTTGAATGATATAATCGTCAAAGTAATTTCCGTATATATGATCCCATGTTTGTGAAATTTCCTTTTAATTAAGATCTCCTTTCAATTAGGTTACAGTTACCCACTACCTGCAAAATGATATGATTTGGTAATTTACTATAATATCCTTATACATTAAAACTGGTTCTGGAATTTAAAAGGACAGGTGTCAACTAATCAATGGCAACTTACCTTTTAAGACTCAATATATATATATATATACATATACATATATATATATACATATATATATATAGATATATATATATATACATATATATATATACATATATATATATATATATATATATATATATATACATATATATATATACATATGTATATATATATATATATATATATGTATATATATATATGTATATATATATATGTATATATATATATATATATGTATGTATATACATATACAAACAATATGTACATATATATATACATATACATATATAGGGGGAGGTTCAATACAGAACTAAAAAGTTACAGAACTAATTAATGTGCACAAAAATACACTTGTGCACAATGTTGCACATTGAAAAGTTTTGTATTTGTGCACAAAAATACACTCGTGCACAATGATGCACATTAAAAAAAGTTCTGTATTGAACTTCTAGCTACACACACACACACACACACATACACACACACACACACATACATATATATATATATATATATATATATATATATATATATATATATATATATATATATATATATATATATATATATATATATATATATATATATATATATATATATATATATATATATATATATATATATATATATATGCTAGGTCAAATAAATTCTTACAAATTCAAGAAGCAATTTAGATCTGAAGCAATTTAAATTCCACCAAAACATCATCGGACCCATTCTAGTCATCGACGACGACGGGCGGTGTTGACAATGGTTGAAGACGCTAAGAAACGAGGTGACATTTATTTAATTCAAATTATGTGATTCAAGGGCGAGATTAATCAATCAACAAATTTGTAGAGCATGAGAAATGAGGGTGAGATTTATTTGATACAAACATGTTGGCCAATTTTATGTTGAAGCCATCATTTGTAGCATGTTGGAATTATTTGGTGCACCATGCATCAAGCATGGTGCTTGGTGGTGCTTGGTGGGAAGGCATTTTGGCAACTTCTTTATTTTAAGGGCATAATGTTAAACACTTTATGATTTGAGAGCATTTTAACCAATCTCTAAAAATATAAATATATATAAAATAAAGACTTTTTTTTGCTTCGTTGGTCCATGTATTATACCACATATTGCTAACAGCGTCCCTCGGGGTTTTTTGCCTTTAGAATCCTTTGTTTTTCAAAATTTGTAATCAATATCCCTCCGTTAAAATACTATTAAATAAGTCTGTTAGGTCTTGACATGTGCAAATGCATGTGAGGGTAAAATCGTCTTTTTATCCATCTTCTTCATCTGAATCTAAAGCTTGCTCAACTTGTTCTTCCCCAAAATTTCAAACCCTAATTTAAAAAAAAAAAAATAGTCCACTTGAAGTTTGGAATCGGAAGATAGGAGTAAAAAAGGTTCAAGAGTAATTACAAGTGTGTAATGTAACAAGGTTAATCAATGGTCAATCTGTAGCTCTTGCTTGTTAATAAAGGAGAATATATGTTATTCATTATTTGACATAGTGAATTATCTTCTGGGAAGCTGTTACAGAGGAGGCATGGCATGATTTCTGGTGAACTAACAATTAAAGAGTTAAATGATTTACTTGATCGTTTAGCATCGAGTGAAAACAAGTATGCTGGTGTTTACTGTTTACCAAATACAAAATGAATAATCAGAGTAACAAGGACGTACCAGCTTATTACTCTTGTTTTGTCTTGTTGTGCTTTTTCCACTTTTCTTTACTTTTTGCCCTAACCTTTCCTGGTATTCACTTTTTTCTTTATTGATTCACCTAACTATGACTCAAATGTAGACCCACCATGCATATTCTCCCTATCTGATCGCAGATCTTTTAATTCTTCAACAATTGTTCCCCTGTAACCAACCCAGATCCTTTTGAAGTCATTATTAATGAAAATAATTTGCCTCCTTATTCTACTTGCATGAAACCTGATGTACTCCAACACTTCATTCTTGGTACTAAACTCTTACCAAAAAATAAATTAGTCTTGCCCACTTCATATTTGATTCTCCTTCATTGCCCAACTCTTTACACTTCTTCTTTCTAGCTCCTTCAATATTATTTTCATCAATTTCTGAACCATTATGAATATTATCATTGTTCAAGATAGTTACATTGACTATTGCTTCTGGAATTGGGTTACCACCATCTACTTCTGTGTCCTTATCCTTATCAACGTTGAACTGAAAAATCATTCATTCCTACATCAATGTCATTTATTTGATTGTCCTCTTCAAGATAATCACCATCAACATCCCCATTAACACCACTTGGGTGCTCATCCTTTTGAACATGATACCTAACTTTCACTAACCCCACTAGCCTCTAGATAGTTTAAATCCGGTTCACTAACCCCACCAACACTAGCCTGAGTTTGGTTCACATCTACTCCACTAACCACGCTATCCTAAGTCCACTCTAATAATAGTGGTTTCCTTTTCTTTTTCTTTAAAGACACCACTACTCTTTGTTCATCAGATAGTTCATATATCACCACATTACTCTTAATTAGACTTGAATAATTGTTCATTCTCTAAAAGTTCATTAAATACCCATATTTCTTTATTAACATCTAGATACTGCCTTAGGTTATTTACATCCATGTCACTATCTGTAGTGACCAGGAAAATTTCGACTAATTTTAAACCAAACTCTCGATACGATTTAATATTTTTGTCACGATAAGAAAAGTCTGTTAGGTTGAGTCTAAAAAATTTTGAACTATTTCATATGTGCAATTACCCTTCAACTATCTTCGACGATTCACGAACCATTAATTGTAAATAAATGTGTATACATATAAATATAAATATGTGTGTATATATATATATATATATATATATATATATATATATATATATATATATATATAATAACTTAAAATAATAATATACGATTTAATCATTAGAACTAAAAATATAAAATAATGTACGATATAATTAAATTATTACATATATATATATATATATATATATATATATATATATATATATATATATATATATATATATATATATATATATATATATGTATATATATATATATATAGAGTATATCAAATATAATTATTTAATAATTGGAATACTCGTTGGATGTTTCGATTATTATTTAGAGAAGTTTAATTCGAACTTATATGATTTTAAAATAAACGGTGATCCGAAAATGAGTTCTATAAATTTTAGGCTTACTAAAAATGTATTTAGGATTTAGTTATTAATTTTTTTACACTTTTTATATTTTACCCAAAATCGAGCGGGACAGTTAATGTAATTTTTATTTAATAAATTAATGGTCGAATCTTATACCATAATGATTGAAATAAATAAAGGAATTTAATTTAAAAATTTGGAATTTTTCTGAAGACTTTTATCTCCACTGATTAACAACGAAGCACGATATATATATCCGTAAATTAAAATTGTATGTTATAGATAATTATAGGCGGCTAAGCTATTTGTGTTACTATGTCTAATTGAAATGATTAAACTTTATATATATAATATACATACATATATGCACGTTCTATTTCAATTCATATTCTATATCATATAGTGGGTTAGTGAGTTGTTAATTCATATCCACTGTCATATATATATATATATATATATATATATATATATATATATATATATATATATATATATATATATATATATATATATATATATATATATATATATATATATATATATATCATGTGAACCCGTCACCTTACAATTGCTACTTCTTCCTACTACTACATATTCTTGTTCGAGCTCAAGACTAAACCAAACCCACCACCATCAAACCTTTTATTTATCAATCAATTTTTTTAAGAGATCATATATAGAAAATCATAAATGTAAAAGATTAATTATATTTTAAACGAAAAATTTAATGCATACAATAAAACTGTGTCTTAATTGTGGTTGTAATGTGTTGTAACTTTTGTAAATTGTGGTAGGTACATATTTGGGAACAATAACATTCTACCAATTCAATAATATCAAATGGGACCATTTGCTAGACTAAAACTTAAATAGCTGTGATGTTAGTTGTTAAGACAAGACAAATTTATCTAGCTAAGTTAGTGGTGTATTGACTATAGGTACCGTGATGACATCGACTTTATATTTAATTATAAGTACAAACTGGCATCATACTACGGAGTACTAATTAGTCTAAAGTTTAGTAGTTCACGTGTGGCCTAAGCGACTAAAATAGATTAACATATTACATACTTTAGTACCTAATTCACTGGTTACTCTATAAAGTGCAACTACTATTATCTTTTGATAACAATATTTTCTGTCATACTCGATCCCTACTACTATTCGTTGCATATTCTTGCTAGATCAAACCCAACATGAACACCTTTTTGTTTCGAATCGATATTTCTGTTTTTGGATCGATTCATCACCATCATCTTTATCAACCCAAGAACATCAACCGGAGAAGTACGTTTCAACTTAATTTCAACTGCCACCACCTATACCACTTAGAGTCACCACCACCTCATGTCATCTTCGGTTTCTGTTTGCAACCACCTCACCACCTTGACCACCGTCGGCAGCCATCACCACCTTTAACCACCATAGTTCACCACCATACCCAACCACCACCATGAAACCCACTTAAACCGGCACCCAACCTCACCTAACTATGCTGTTGCAACTGGGTTTCTATTTTAATTCAGACGAGCATCCACCATCACTAACCACTTCGCAAAACAACCACCAACACTTGCAAAAAACCCCAACGAAACCCATGACTGTTATATTTTTTCCTGTTTGCTGTTACTGCAAAATGAAGACTTGATGATGATGATTAGCTGCTATACAGTGTTTCTATTTCACTTTTACAACCCAACCCATCATCATAAATAAACCACCATCACAGGCCATCTAACTGATGTATTTTTGTTCCTAACCGAAATCTTCAATCACCACCAACAAATTCTCATTTTTGTTTCTGTTAAACTGTGAAAACAAAAGGTATATTAAATGATGATGATTATGTTGTAAAGAAAGATAGATGATAATTAATTTGCAAGAAAAGTGATTCTTAAATTAGTTAAATTGTCTTGTGCTAGTGCTATAACACGTGGACTCCTATGCCATCGATTTTTTTTTTATTCAAGACAAGTGGTGATTGCGTTTGGGACTGCAGGCCACGATTTTATGAGATTAAATTATGGGTATATGATTTTACTAGTTGGGCTAAGTAATTTGGTTTATTGGGCTGACATATATCCTTGTTGTTTTGGGTTTGTACTTGTGATTGAGTCCGAGATGTTTAAAGAAGATGATGATTAGATTAGGATTAGGAAAAGATAATGATATTGATTATGATAATAATTTGAAAGGACCCGTTCATATACATTATAAACGATTCACAATAGTTGATTACATTGCGAGGTATTTGACCTCTATATGATACATTTTACAAACATTGCATTCGTTTTTAAAAGACAAACTTTCTTTACATCGAAAATTGACAGGCATGCATACCATTTCATAATATCCACTATCCAACTATAAATTGATTTAATAATAATCTTTGATGAACTCAATGACTTGAATGCAACGTTCTTCGAAATATGTTATGAAAGACTCCAAGTAATATCTTTAAAATGAGCAAATGCACAGCGAAAGATTTCTTTAACACCTGAGAATAAACATGCTTTAAAGTGTCAACCAAAAGGTTGGTGAGTTCATTAGTTTATCATAATCATTTATTTCCATCATTTTAATAGACCACAAGAATTTCATTTCCAGTTCTCATAAATATACGTCCCATGCATAGAGACAAAAATAATCATTCATATGGTGAACACCTGGTAACCGACATTAACTAGATACATATAAGAATATCCCCTATCATTCCGGGATCCTCCTTCGGACATGATATAAATTTCGAAGTACTAAAGCATCCGGTACTTTGGATGGGGTTTGTTAGGCCCAATAGATCTACCTTTAGAGTTCGCGTCAATTAGGGTGTCTGTTCCCTAATTCTTAGATTACCAGACTTAATAAAAAGGGCATATTCGATTAGATAATCCAACCACAGAATGTAGTTTCGATTACTTGTGTCTATTTCGTAAATCATTTATAAAAGCAGCGTATGTATTCTCAGTCCCAAAAATATATATTGCAAAAGCATTTAAAAAGGGATTAATGAAACTCACCATACTGTATTTCGTAGTAAAAATACATATAACGTCATTGAACAAGTGCAAGGTTGGCCTCGGATTCACGAACCTAAATTAATTATATATATTTATGTGTTGGTCAATATTTGTCTAACAAATTAGGTCAAGTCATAGTGTACCACAATCCTAATGCTCGAGACTAATATGCAAAAGTCAACAAAAGTAAATTTGACTCAAAATAATTTCCAAAAATCTATACATGATTAATATATAGTTTAAATATCGTCGTTTTATATTTTTAAATATTTTTAAAAGATTTATTAGAGTAAATAATATAATTTATTTATTAATAAATAAAATTTTATATTAATATTAAATTTATATAATAAAATATACTTTTATATATATTAAATAATAAAATTTATAGGGTTCATTTAATATCATAAAGATAATATGACAGGTATTATTAAAGTAAGTTATTACACGTAGTAAAATATGTTTGTATCACATATTTATTTGATAAAATAATATCTATAATGATAGTAAGTAAAAGTTGTATTATTTTGTAATAATAATTATTATTATAAAAATATCAATATTTATAATTACTAAGATGACATTATGATAAAACGATAATTCTAATTATGATAACTTTAATATTTACGATAATTTTTAATATTATCTTTAAAATAATAATTCTATTTAAAATAATAATAATAATGATATTTTATAGTAACAATGACATTTCTATTAAAATAATAATTTTTGTTAAAATGATAGTTTTAATACTAACGATACTTTTAATAATAATAGTAATGATAAAAATAATAAGAACGATAATTTTATCTAAATCAATATCTTATAATATTTTAATTTCGTCATGATACTCTTACTTATTATTTCCTAATTGTTTCGTTTAATAGCTTTTAATCGTCTTTTATATCGTGTTCATAATAATGATAATAATAGTAATCAAAATAATTAGGTGTTACAAATATTTGTTTTAATTACACTAATATTAATAATGATAGTTACTATAACATTATTAACGATAATACTAATAATTATCTTAATGATAATATAGTAATAATAATAATAACAATAACAATAACCATTTTTAAATAATGATATACATATTAATAATGATAATAATAATAATAATAATAATAATAATAATAATAATCATAATAATAATTGGATAATAATAATAATACTAATTATAACTTTAACGATAATAACGATAGTAATAATAATAAAAAAATAACAATTTTTAATGATTAATCCCTTTTATTGATAAAGATAATAATAATGATAATAATAAGATAAAACTAGAACGACGATAAAAACGACGATAATAATAATCATTTTTAATAAAAATATCGAAAATTCAATTGATTATAACTTCTAATCCGTTCATCGAAACCATTCGATATCTAAAGGAAAAGTTCTTAATTTTTCGCTAGCTTTTCAAGGACATGCATATCTTATACCTTATCTCAACTGTAAGTGTAACTAATTCAAGATTCAACCTAACCTGTCTAAGGGCAATATCAAAAGTACAAGCATGCATAATCCTAAATACTCGAGCACTAGTCAGGGATACACTATTAGTATGTAAAAGTTAAATTATGAGTACTCACGTATCAATATTGAGATTCAATATTGCAGGAAAGGTACGTAGACGCAACGGACATGATAAACACTATATTGACCTCACGAGCATACCCATGAACCATACTCAATCACCTCCATAGCTATAACCCATAATTTCCTTAATCCTATCCTACTCGAAAAATAATTTCGAAATCACTCGGACAGCACTCCGTCGTAATATTTTATGTATACTAATAATATCTTAAAATAATACGGAATAAATATATATACGTAAATCGATTTATAGAGTTTAGAGAAAAATATTTTCAAGTTTCTATGAAATAATGAAACCTATTGAATTCTATTTATAATAGATTTTTGAATTATTAAAGTGAATTATTAAAATATGAATTATTAAAGTGAATTATTAAAGTATGAATTATTAAAGGGAATTATTAAAGTATGAATTATTAAAGTGAATTATTAAAGTATGAATTATTAAAGTGAATTATTAAAGTATGAATTATTAAAGTGAATTATTAAAGTTAAAGTAAAGTAAAAATAAAGTAAAGGTAAAGTTTAAGTATAGTAAAAGTATAAAACTATGTACGTATAATACGCGTATAAATATATATAATATTAATTTAAATCGTTATATATATATTTAATAAAATAAAATATAAATATCATTATCTTTATCATACTAGTTAAGTAATGAGTTGTCAAAAGTGGTTCTAGATATTTATAAAAGTTATATACGTTTTAATAATAAAGTTCTTTTTAAACTGAAAACGATTTTGTACGTTTGAAACTAAATCGATCAATCGAGTCTTTATGAGATTCAGTCTTCGACTATCCTTTGTCTAGTTCTCAATGATTGACAATTTGTTCTTATTTATAAATCACTTTACCATTTTTCGAATATTGTTAAAATGGAAAGATTTCTCAAATCAACGTGGGCCTTTCAACAGAGACTTGTAATCATAATTCAATATATCTGATAGTTCAATCATTTGATCTTATCTTCTAATTCCATTGATAAACATTTTAAAATAGATACAATCATATAAAGTATTTAATCTAATATTTTGTTTACGTTTCAAGTTATAATATATATACACATATACATATATAATCATATTCGTTTAATGGTTCGTGAATCGTTGGAACTTGGTCGAGGTTGAATGAATGTATGAACATAGTTTAAAATTCTTGAAATTTAACTTAACAAATATTGCTTATCGTGTCGGAAACATATAAAGATTAAAGTTTAAATTTGGTTGGAAATTTCCGGGTTGTCACAGTACCTACCCGTTAAAGAAATTTTGTCCCGAAATTTGAGTGGAAAGGTCGTGAATGATAATAAGTATGTTTTCATGATGCATACGGGCTGAAAATTAGAGTTTTATCATCAGCGAATAACTTGGATAAACAATCCATTTATATGAAGAGTACGAATGAAGCTAACATAGAAGAGTGAAATGAGTAAGTGTAGATTCATCTTATCATTTGACGTAGATATGATTGATTCCCAGATTTCAAGGGATTTGAAGAAAATCTTCTTAATAAGATTTGACTCTCCGGTAATCAAGGGAATTAGGATCCGCTTTAAATGCGATCGTCCATTTTAATTGTTCTGTCAGAGATTTTCTTATAAATTCACCTCTTTCGTTTCCTTACAACTCACACCTTCTGTTGATGCATTTTATGCAAGTCCCTAGACATCTACCCACGTCCATTGCAGGTACAATAGTTTACAGGCCACCATGATTGCTCGTTATTATCCTATCCTTGTTTGTATGTGGTTACAGGAACTGCAGGAATGAGATTTAGATGTTTGACTATGTTAGACTTAGTCAGACGTACGAGTGAAGCCTCACTAGTACAGCTGACAGGCTTATGAGCACGGTTGATGCTGAGCTAAGTCACAATTACAACCTAAATGAGAATACACGAGTGAGTGATCACCCGTACGGCTGATGAAGCCAACTCGTACGTATGATGAATGAATCGTATGGGTGAGTCAACAGCAGGGGTATATAAAGTCTTATGTTCTTCATTTTAGGTTAAGCCTCTTATTTGTTACACACACTCAGATCTAGTGAGCTCCTCCGATTCTCTCTCAGTCCAAATCACCCAGGTGGTGAATAATAGCTCTAGGTGTTGATCTAATCACACTTGATTTAGTTGTGGTTTGACTAAATTAATAATAAAAAAAAACTTAACCTATTCACTAGAGGGTTTGATTTACTTATTCCACCATTGTGTGAGTTAAATCTATTAATTTCTAAGTTCCTAGTCATGTTTCATCACCTTCTATTCTTTCCCCCTCAACTCATATTTTAAAGTATTCATCAATATGCTCCATCCAGTTCTGATTCTCGATATACTTCTAACTTTCATATCGGTCATTCTTCTTTTTCATCTACCACCGAAAGAATCTATTTACTTCTACTATACTCTTGGGTTTATAGTGTTTCTAGTTCTCCCGTGTCTTTATATTGCTATATGCATCGATATATATGGTTTATAATTTCTGGTTTGTCGTTGGGCTTTATATGTTCCCTTATATTTCAAAGTCTCTGCTTCCGTCTTCTATAATCATTATCATTCACAGTTAATGCTCTCTTTTATTTGCTGTAATTTATACCCCAATTTCTATTTCGGAGTTTTGTCATTTCATTTATTCTTCTTGCGATTAAGCACCGCTTGTAATGGTCCAGAATTCACATATATGAATTTTGGAATGAACATTGTTAATGTTCTAGGAAGGAAATTGTGATGGCACGATCTTGACTTGTCAAATTACTAGAATACCTTGGAAAAGGCCGAATCATCAAGAAATATTTTCTTGATATTTTAGAGGTTAAATAGAATACAAGAGTCGTATAACATGGCACATGATGATGTTATGATCTGTGAATCATCACGTTCTATTTAGAAACTCAGCATGACTTACTGTAATATAATCACATTGATCAAGTGTCATTATATTATACTAATTCATGCTTCAGTTCCCAACACTACTTCAAAATATTCCTATTTTAAACTTGAATGTTTCAGAATTTAGAAACTAAAATAGTTTCTTTTATGATGTAATACAGATAGCGCGAAGAGGTAAATGATTTCAAATAAGAAAAATTAAGAAAATATCTTCAGAAATATGGAGGATATTTATAATGAAAGATATGATGATATTTTAGAATTTCTAATATCAGAGGATGATGAAGAATATTGTCCGCAGGGGTTTAGAGTCAGGAGCAAGGTATTCGTTAATGACTTCAGCAGGTACTGAATCATTTGGGTCCTTTGAAGTCAGGTTCAGTCTTTGTAATTTGTCCACAGCCTCCTTCCTACTTTGCTCAATCTGTTTTCCAGTTCCAAAACTTCTCTTTTTCTGCGCTTTGCCAGCACACTTCATCATTATCATCCAACTTTTACCGTTTAAAGTCGTTTATAGTTTTTGCTACTTTATCAGCATTTTTTTTCCATTTTCGGAGAACCAATTCGTAGTTCGGAGTGTTTTTCAGAAACTTCACATTCAAATTAAGTCCAGAAGATAGACGTTATATATACACATATAACTGTTGGCGTAGACATGCTGCGAGATTTCAAAATACTGATTGCTAATTCCCAATGATTCGTATGGCAATTCTCATTACAAGATGCGAATGAGTAAATGATGGGGTTTCAATGAATAATTATAATGACTTTTGGAGAGGCTAAAGTCAAAGGGTAATGAAGTTGTTGGTACATCTGCTAATAATGTGGTGGAATGTAAAAGGTTCACTGGTAACGATGGTGTATATCTCAAGGTTATAATAAGGTTAGTCTGACTGAAAAGTCGAAGTTGACTTGCTGGAGCTGTGACAAAACTGGCTACTTTGAATAGGAGTCGCAAAGTTATTTTTGCTAATAACTGCCAAAGAATCTGACGCGGATACGTTGTTTAAACTTTTACTTTGGTTTCAAGAGTTTTTCGGGTACATAACTGTGGGTAACATGTGGTTGGATCATCATCTCGATTGCTCATCATTCGAAGTGTCTTCAGAAATTTTCGAAGGGTTTGAACACAGATTGTAATCGTTAACATACATTTGATATTCTAATACAGTTTTGAAGTCAAAATATAGCTTGTGAAAGATGTAAGGATCTAAGAGTGATGATTTTGGTCATATCTCAAGTTGAATTTTGAGATTTCAAAATCAGAATATGTAATTAAATTTTGAATGAGTATGGTTGTTTTGATTTCTATAAAAGAATGTATATTGTTGTGAAAGTAGGGAGTATAATGGATGATTTGCTGAATCAGATTCGAAGAATGTAACATATTAATTGTGAATTTATATATCTCTCGGGTATTACCTACCCGTTAAAAAAAATTCACAATTAATATTTTGTACAAAAGAATTTTATTACAGTCTTTATGAAAATATATATATGTATATTTTCTTCAGATGTAACATAGATTTAATGAGTTAATGTTAAATTAAACTCATTTGATTTACGGTTGAAACTAGAATTGAATATTCCCTAAAGGCTTTAAAAAGTACATAACTTTTACGCAGTATTTCTTTAATGACATTGAAATTATGAATCAATACTTCGTTATTTGTTGATATATGATGTTCGGTTCGTGGAATTCTTGTGTTCGCAAAGTACGAATGATGTTATCTGAAAAGTTTCGGGTACATCGATGATGAAAGTGTAAAATCAAATATATACTTGATTTATTATGAATTGGAATTTGTTGAATTGCGACAGAGATTGTAGTTAACGTTGGTTAAGTTGTGGCTGAAGGACGTACATTATTGCATATTTGTAATATGAATTAACAGAGTAGTTAAGATTCACACACAATAGCTTAGCACGGAAAGATTTATTTCAATATATATATATATATATATATATATATATATATATATATATATATATATATATATATATATATATATATATATATATATATATATATATATACATATAATTTCTTCAGAGGGAATGAGTTAATTCTTCATAACTCGTTGATACAATATACACGTTATTGATTCGTAATGATGTCCACAGTGATTCTTGAACTGACGGAGTTTGTGATGTTATCGGTGTTGTTGATTCGGATATTGACTGTACTGACGATGCTGGTAACGCTGACGGTACTGTTGATGCTGTTGGTAAAGCAAGTTTAGCTTGTTAATCACACACCATTTTTGTCAGGGTTTCTACTCTTCCTTCTATCATTTTGGTTCGCTTAACTAATTTATGGTTAGGGCTAGATTAGATAATCTCTAAGACTTTAGAGATAACATAATCGCCGCGGAATGTTTCTCCAATGAAGTTATGAATTAATACTTCGTCAGTTAATGTTGTTGGTACTCCTTGGTATCTATGTTGCGTATGACGTTGATGCTCGTGGGACAGATTGTGAAGTTGAGGTTTACGACGCGGTTGTAGTTGGAGGTGGTAATGGTACTGTTGGCGTTGATGATGGTGGTACTGGTTATGCTGCTGATGCTGCTGCTGGTTTTTGTAATCTCTGCACCATATTCTCCAAAGCTACTACCCGAGCGCGAAGCTCGTTGACTTCTTCTATTACACCGGGGTGATTGTCGGTTCGGACGAGCGGATAAATAAAATCTAAAATTTGATGTAATATATAATCGTGACGAGATACTCTGGAAATGAGCGAGAAAATGGTGTTTCGGACAGGTTCGTCGGTAAGTGCTTCAGGTTTTTCGCCAAGAGGGCAATGTGGTGGATGGAAGGGATCACCTTCTTCTTGTCTCCAATGATTGAGGAGGCTACGAACCCATCCCCAATTCATCCAGAATAGGTGATGACTGATTGGTTGATCTATTCCGGTCACACTGCTTTCGGAGCTTGAATGGGATTCCATTTTGGAATCTGAGTGACTTGAACTGATGACGAATTCCATTTCGTACGATTGGATAAAGGATTTTTTTTCTCGATATGAAATGATTTTGGCTAATGGATGGTATTCTAATTACATAGAATATATATATATATATATATATATATATATATATATATATATATATATATATATATATATATATCAAAAGATTTCGTAGATTACGGAGGACTTTGTGGGATATGTCAGGCAAAGTTTAAAGTAACAAATACGATAAGATATGATTTAGCAGATATGTTAAGATATGAATTTTTGTCTATACACTATTCATGCAATCAATGCAGCAAGACGTGTCTTAGACTAAAAATGATAAGCAGGTAATTTCTTGAGGATGATAAGTAGTTAATTTTTGACACAAAATGATGAGCAAAACTTTTGACATGCAGACACGGTCGAAGTCCAGACTCACTAATGCATCCTATCGACTTATCAGTTAGACACACTAATTCAGACCTAGTTCGCTAAGACCACCGCTCTGATACCAACTGAAAGGACCCGTTCATATACATTATAAACGATTCACAATAGTTGATTACATTGCGAGGTATTTGACCTCTATATGATACATTTTACAAACATTGCATTCGTTTTTAAAAGACAAACTTTCTTTACATCGAAAATTGACAGGCATGCATACCATTTCATAATATCCACTATCCAACTATAAATTTATTTAATAATAATCTTTGATGAACTCAATGACTTGAATGCAACGTTCTTCGAAATATGTTATGAAAGACTCCAAGTAATATCTTTAAAATGAACAAATGCACAGTGGAAGATTTCTTTAACACCTGAGAATAAACATGCTTTAAAGTGTCAACCAAAAGGTTGGTGAGTTCATTAGTTTATCATAATCATTTATTTCCATCATTTTAATAGACCACAAGAATTTCATTTCCAGTTCTCATAAATATACGTCCCATGCATAGAGACGAAAATAATCATTCATATGGTGAACACCTAGTAACCGACATTAACTAGATACATATAAGAATATCCCCTATCATTCCGGGATCCTCCTTCAGACATGATATAAATTTCGAAGTACTAAAGCATCCGGTACTTTGGATGGGGTTTGTTAGGCCCAATAGATCTACCTTTAGAGTTCGCGTCAATTAGGGTGTCTGTTCCCTAATTCTTAGATTACCAGACTTAATAAAAAGGGCATATTCGATTAGATAATCCAACCATAGAATGTAGTTTCGATTACTTGTGTCTATTTCGTAAATCATTTATAAAAGCAGCGCATGTATTCTCAGTCCCAAAAATATATATTGCAAAAGCATTTAAAAGGGATTAATGAAACTCACCATACTGTATTTCGTAGTAAAAATACATATAACGTCATTGAACAAGTGCAAGGTTGGCCTCGGATTCACGAACCTAAATTAATTATATATATTTATGTGTTGGTCAATATTTGTCTAACAAATTAGGTCAAGTCATAGTGTACCACAATCCTAATGCTCGAGACTAATATGCAAAAGTCAACAAAAGTAAATTTGACTCAAAATAATTTCCAAAAATCTATACATGATTAATATATAGTTTAAATATCGTCGTTTTATATTTTTAAATATTTTTAAAAGATTTATTAGAGTAAATAATATAATTTATTTATTAATAAATAAAATTTAATATTAATATTAAATTTATATAATAAAATATACTTTTATATATATTAAATAATAAAATTTATAGGGTTCATTTAATATTATAAAGATAATATGATAGGTATTATTAAAGTAAGTTATTACACGTAGTAAAATATGTTTGTATCACATATTTATTTGATAAAATAATATCTATAATGATAGTAAGTAAAAGTTGTATTATTTTGTAATAATAATTATTATTATAAAAATATCAATATTTATAATTACTAAGATGACATTATGATAAAACGATAATTCTAATTATGATAACTTTAATATTTACGATAATTTTTAATATTATCTTTAAAATAATAATTCTATTTAAAATAATAATAATAATGATATTTTATAGTAACAATGACATTTCTATTAAAATAATAATTTTTGTTAAAATGATAGTTTTAATACTAACGATACTTTTAATAATAATAGTAATGATAAAAATAATAAGAACGATAATTTTATCTAAATCAATATCTTATAATATTTTAATTTCATCATGATACTCTTACTTATTATTTCCTAATTGTTTCGTTTAATAGCTTTTAATCGTCTTTTATATCGTGTTCATAATAATGATAATAATAGTAATCAAAATAATTAGGTGTTACAAATATTTGTTTTAATTACACTAATATTAATAATGATAGTTACTATAACATTATTAACGATAATACTAATAATTATCTTAATGATAATATAGTAATAATAATAATAATAACAATAACAATAACCATTTTTAAATAATGATATACATATTAATAATGATAATAATAATTATACTAATAATAATAATAATGATAATAATAATAATAATAATTAGATAATAATAATAATACTAATTATAACTTTAACGATAATAACGATAGTAATAATAATAAAAAAAATTAACAATTTTTAATGATAAATCCCTTTTATTGATAAAGATAATAATAATGATAATAATAAGATAAAACTAGAACAACGATAAAAACGACGATAATAATAATCATTTTTAATAAAAATATCGAAAATTCAATTGATTATAACTTCTAATCCGTTCATCGAAACCATTCGATATTTAAAGGAAAAGTTCTTAATTTTTCGCTAGCTTTTCAAGGACATGCATATCTTATACCTTATCTCAACCGTAAGTGTAACTAATTCAAGATTAAACCTAACCTATCTAAGGGCAATATCAAAAGTACAAGCATGCATAATCCTAAATACTCGAGCACTAGTCAGGGATACACTATTAGTATGTAAAAGTTAAATTATGAGTACTCACGTATCAATATTGAGATTCAATATTGCAGGAAAGGTACGTAGAAGCAACGGACATGATAAGCACTATATTGACCTCACGAGCATACCCATGAACCATACTCAATCACCTCCATAGCTATAACCCATAATTTCCTTAATCCTATCCTACTCGAAAAATAATTTCGAAATCACTCGGACATCACTTCGTCGTAATATTTTATGTATACTAATAATATCTTAAAATAATACGGAGTAAATATATATATGTAAATCGATTTAGAGAGTTTAGAGAAAAATATTTTCAAGTTTCTATGAAATAATGAAACCTATTGAATTCTATTTATAATAGATTTTTGAATTATTAAAGTGAATTATTAAAGTATGAATTATTAAAGTGAATTATTAAAGTATGAATTATTAAAGTATGAATTATTAAAGTGAATTATTAAAGTATGAATTATTAAAGTGAATTATTAAAGTATGAATTATTAAAGTGAATTATTAAAGTTAAAGTAAAGTAAAAATAAAGTAAAGGTAAAGTTTAAGTATAGTAAAAGTATAAAACTATGTACGTATAATACGCGTATAAATATATATAATATTAATTTAAATCGTTATATATATATATATTTAATAAAATAAAATATAAATATCGTTATCTTTATCATACTAGTTAAGTAATGAGTTGTCAAAAGTGGTTCTAGATATTTATAAAAGTTATATACGTTTTAATAATAAAGTTCTTTTTAAACTGAAAACGATTTTGTACGTTTGAAACTAAATAGATCAATCGAGTCTTTATGAGATTTAGTCTTCCACTATCATTTGTCTAGTTCTCAATGATTGACAATTTGTTCTTATTTATAAATCACTTTACCATTTTCCGAATATTGTTAAAATGGAAAGATTTCTCAAATCAACGTGGGCCTTTCAACAGAGACTTGTAATCATAATTCAATATATCTGATAGTTCAATCATTTAATCTTATCTTCTAATTCCATTGATAAACATTTTAAAATAGATACAATCATATAAAGTATTTAATCTAATATTTTGTTTACGTTTCAAGTTATAATATATATACACATATACATATATAATCATATTCGTTTAATGGTTCGTGAATCGTTGGAACTTGGTCGAGGTTGAATGAATGTATGAACATAGTTTAAAATTCTTGAAATTTAACTTAACAAATATTGCTTATCGTGTCGGAAACATATAAAGATTAAAGTTTAAATTTGGTTGGAAATTTCCGGGTTGTCACATAATTAAGGACATAATGATCACGATTAGGGTAAACAAGTGATGATGATATGGAATTCATAATGATGAAGATCATTTATGATGGTGTTAATATGATAATGATCGAAATAGGGTATGGTATGATAATATCGTGATTAAGAAGTTGAGATGATGTATATTAGAGGATAGAGAAATAAATGATGGTGATACATAAAATGATGATGACGAGTATTGATTATGATTATAATCACGTTGATGGTGATTATGAAGACGATGATAACGAATAACGAATTAAATATAATGATACACAAAATAATAAGACGATTTAGCATGATGAGGATTATGATTTGTTAATGATACGCCAAATAACGATAATAATAAATATGGTTAAGGATGTGATCGGGTTAGCGGGACGTCGCGGGTTCAAACCCGGACTTGGGCATTTTTTAAGGGCTACTTCATTGAGCTAGTTTACTTATTACTCAATTTATTATTATTGTTATTATTAGTTATTATTGTTATTAGGTTATTACTAATATGAAGAACATAATTATTATTATTGTTAATACAATTAATATTATTATCATTATTGTTAATATTAGTAATATAATAATTATTATTATTAGTATTATTATCATTTTTATTAAAAATTATTATCCTTAGTATCAAAATGATTAATAAAATTATGGTTATTATTATTACTAACATTGATATTAAAATTAACATTATTATTATCATTTAGGTTATTATTATTAGTATCATTATTGAAATTATTATTAATACCATTTATATTAAAAAAAAATTATCATTATCAAAAGTATCATTTTTATTATCACTATTATAGTTATTATTAAAAATAAATATTATTTTTCAAAAATACATTACAAATATGTTAATATTATATATTACTAAATTTTTATGATGTTAAGTAAGCTATATATAAAATATATTAATTAATATAAATATATATTCTTATCATATATAAACCTTGAAATAAATTTCTATTTGTAATATATTATGATAAATGATAAATATTATATTATTAAATTACTTTGATAAGTATTTACTATATTAATATTAATAAAAGTAATGTTGAAATAAATATTAACTACCTAAAATACATAGGATAAATATAACCTAATTAGTAATATGATATGTAAATTATTAATATATCAACTTGTTAGTTGTTATTATATGTTTTAATATATATAACTAATATAGGTTCGTGAATCCGAGGTCAACCTTGCATTGTTCAGTTTCGTCGTATGAATATTTTTACTACAAAATACTGTATTGTGAGTTTCATTACTCCTTTTTTAAATGCTTTTGCAATATATATTTTGGGACTGAGAATACATGCGCTGCTTTTATAACTGTTTTACGAAATAGACACAAGTACTCGAAACTACATTATATGGTTGGATTATCGAATCGAATATCACCCCTTTTAGCTTGGTAGCCTAAGAATTAGGGAACTGGCCCCTAATTGACGCGAATCCTAAAGGTAGATCTACGGGAACTAACAACCCCCATTCTGGAATTTGAAATGCTTTAGTACTTCGATTTTATCATGTTCGATGGGTATCCCGGAATGATGGGGATATTCTATATGCATCTTGTTAATGTCGGTTACCAGATGTTCACCATATGAATGATTTTTATCTCTATGCAGTTTGCAAAATGCTTGATATGAGATGTGTATTTATGAGAAATGAAAATCTTGTGGTCTATTAAAATGATGAAAATGATCGTTTATGATAAACTAATGAACTCACCAACCTTTTGGTTGACACTTTAAAGCATGTTTATTCTCAGGTATGAAAGAAATCATCCGCTGTGTATTTGCTCATTTTAAGGATATTACATGGAGTCGCTCATGGCATATTTAGGACAGTACCTCGCAATGGGACCAAATGTTGATGACTTCGTCCAGATGGATTAGGACGGGTCTCTATACTATCCAAGCTAGTGGTTCTAACCCATAATCGAGATTGGTATCAAGGTCTTAAAAAATAGTAATATATTCTTCTAAATCCGTCATGACCCAAATCCGCAACAATATCATTTAATAAAAGCACATAAAAGGTATTTTCCTTAATTAAGCCAATATATGTAACCATACCCTCATCATATTTTCTACTTGGTTTATCATTGAAATGTCTCCATTATGCAACTTTCTAGTACATAGGTTAGGACGATTAGTTGCAAAAACAAATAAAACTAATAAATTTTCAATATTCGCATCTTAACAAACAAAACCCTAATCATAAACTCTAAAACATGCCATATGTAAATAAAGATCAATTTCATCTCTTTCAGTGTGTATAGTGCACCACTAATTTTGAGCCATTATTGAAATGTCCCGTTCTTATTGATTAAAAACGTTCCATATTAATTGATTTCGTTGCGAGGTTTTGACCTCTATATGAGACGTTTTTCAAAGACTGCATTCATTTTAAAACAAACCATAACCTTTATTTCATCAATAAAGGTTTAAAAAGCTTTACGTAGATTATCAAATAATGATAATCTAAAATATCCTGTTTACACACGACCATTACATAATGGTTTACAATACAAATATGTTACAACAAAATAAGTTTCTTGAATGCAGTTTTTACACAATATCATACAAGCATGGACTCCAAATCTCGTCCTTATTTAAGTATGCGACAGCGGAAGCTCTTAATAATCACCTGAGAATAAACATGCTTAAAACGTCAACAAAAATGTTGGTGAGTTATAGGTTTAACCTATATATATCAAATCATAATAATAGACCACAAGATTTCATATTTCAATACACATCCCATACATAGAGATAAAAATCATTCATATGGTGAACACCTGGTAACCGACATTAACAAGATGCATATATAAGAATATCCCCATCATTCCGGGACACCCTTCGGATATGATATAAATTTCGAAGTACTAAAGCATCCGGTACTTTGGATGGGGTTTGTTAGGCCCAATAGATCTATCTTTAGGATTCGCGTCAATTAGGGTGTCTGTTCCCTAATTCTTAGATTACCAGACTTAATAAAAAGGGGCATATTCAATTTCGATAATTCAACCATAGAATGTAGTTTCACGTACTTGTGTCTATTTTGTAAATCATTTATAAAACCTGCATGTATTCTCATCCCAAAATATTAGATTTTAAAAGTGGGACTATAACTCACTTTCACAGATTTTTACTTCGTCGGGAAGTAAGACTTGGCCACTGGTTGATTCATGAACCTATAACAATATATACATATATATCAAAGTATGTTCAAAATATATTTACAACACTTTTAATATATTTTGATGTTTTAAGTTTATTAAGTCAGCTGTCCTCGTTAGTAACCTACAACTAGTTGTCCACAGTTAGATGTACAGAAATAAATCGATAAATATTATCTTGAATCAATCCACGACCCAGTGTATACGTATCTCAGTATTGATCACAACTCAAACTATATATATTTTGGAATCAACCTCAACCCTGTATAGCTAACTCCAACATTCACATATAGAGTGTCTAGGGTTCTTCCGAAATATATATAGATGTGTCGACATGATAGGTCGAAACATTGTATACGTGTCTATGGTATCTCAAGATTACATAATATACAATACAAGTTGATTAAGTTATGGTTGGAATAGATTTGTTACCAATTTTCACGTAGCTAAAATGAGAAAAATTATCCAATCTTGTTTTACCCATAACTTCTTCATTTTAAATCCGTTTTGAGTGAATCAAATTGCTATGGTTTCATATTGAACTCTATTTTATGAATCTAAACATAAAAAGTATATGTTTATAGTTGGAAAAATAAGTTACAAGTCATTTTTGTAAAGGTAGTCATTTCAGTCGAAAGAACGACGTCTAGATGACCATTTTAGAAAACATACTTCCACTTTGAGTTTAACCATAATTTTTGGATATAGTTTCATGTTCATAATAAAAATCATTTTCTCATAATAACAACTTTTAAATCAAATTTTATCATAGTTTTTAATTAACTAACCCAAAACAGCCCGCGGTGTTACTACGACGGCGTAAATCCGGGTTTTACGGTGTTTTTCGTGTTTCCAGGTTTTAAATCCTTAAGTTAGCATATCATATAGATATAGAACATGTGTTTAGTTGATTTTAAAAGTCAAGTTAGAAGGATTAACTTTTGTTTGCGAACAAGTTTAGAATTAACTAAACTATGTTCTAGTGATTACAAGTTTAAACCTTCGAATAAGATAGCTTTATATGTATGAATCGAATGATGTTATGAACATCATTACTACCTTAAGTTCCTTGGATAAACCTACTGGAAAAGAGAAAAATGGATCTAGCTTCAACGGATCCTTGGATGGCTCGAAGTTCTTGAAGCAGAATCATGACACGAAAACAAGTTCAAGTAAGATCATCACTTGAAATAAGATTGTTATTGTTATAGAAATTGAACCAAAGTTTGAATATGATTATTACCTTGTATTAGAATGATAACCTACTGTAAGAAACAAAGATTTCTTGAGGTTGGATGATCACCTTACAAGATTGGAAGTGAGCTAGCAAACTTGAAAGTATTCTTGATTTTATGTAACTAGAACTTGTAGAATTTATGAAGAAAACTTAGAACTTGAAGATAGAACTTGAGAGAGATCAATTAGATGAATAAAATTGAAGAATGAAAGTGTTTGTAGGTGTTTTTGGTCGTTGGTGTATGGATTAGATATAAAGGATATGTAATTTTGTTTTCATGTAAATAAGTCATGAATGATTACTCATATTTTTGTAATTTTATGAGATATTTCATGCTAGTTGCCAAATGATGGTTCCCACATGTGTTATATGACTCACATGGGCTGCTAAGAGCTGATCATTGGAGTGTATATACCAATAGTACATACATCTAAAAGCTGTGTATTGTACGAGTACGAATACGGGTGCATACGAGTAGAATTGTTGATGAAACTGAACGAGGATGTAATTGTAAGCATTTTTGTTAAGTAGAAGTATTTTGATAAGTGTATTGAAGTCTTTCAAAAGTGTATAAATACATATTAAAACACTACATGTATATACATTTTAACTGAGTCGTTAAGTCATCGTTAGTCGTTACATGTAAGTGTTGTTTTGAAACCTTTAGGTTAACGATCTTGTTAAATGTTGTTAACCCAATGTTTATAATATCAAATGAGATTTTAAATTATTATATTAAGATGATATTATCATGTATGAATATCTCTTAATATGATATATATACATTAAATGTCTTTACAACGATAATCGTTACATATATGTCTCGTTTAAAAATTATTAAGTTAGTAGTCTTGTTTTTACATATGTAGTTCATTGTTAATATACTTAATGATATGTTTACTTATCATAGTATCATGTTAACTATATATATATCCATATATATGTCATCATATAGTTTTTACAAGTTTTAACGTTCGTGAATCACCGGTCAACTTGGGTGGTCAATTGTCTATATGAAACATATTTCAATTAATCAAGTCTTAACAAGTTTGATTGCTTAACATGTTGGAAACATTTAATCATGTAAATATCAATCTCAATTAATATATATAAACATGGAAAAGTTCGGGTCACTACAGTACCTACCCGTTAAATAAATTTCGTCCCGAAATTTTAAGCTGTTGAAGGTGTTGACGAATCTTCTGGAAATAGATGCGGGTATTTCTTCTTCATCTGATCTTCACGCTCCCAGGTGAACTCGAGTCCTCTACGAGCATTCCATCGAACCTTAACAATTGGTATCTTGTTTTGCTTAAGTCTTTTAACCTCACGATCCATTATTTCGACGGGTTCTTCGATGAATTGAAGTTTTTCGTTGATTTGGATTTCATCTAACGAAATAGTGAGATCTTCTTTAGCAAAACATTTCTTCAAATTCGAGACGTGGAAAGTGTTATGTACAGCCACGAGTTGTTGAGGTAACTCAAGTCGGTAAGCTACTGGTCCGACACGATCAATAATCTTGAATGGTCCAATATACCTTGGATTTAATTTCCCTCATTTACCAAATCGAACAACGCCTTTCCAAGGTGCAACTTTAAGCATGACCATCTCTCCAATTTCAAATTCTATATCTTTTCTTTTAATGTCAGCGTAGCTCTTTTGTCGACTTTGGGCGGTTTTCAACCGTTGTTGAATTTGGATGATCTTCTCGGTAGTTTCTTGTATAATCTCCGGACCCGTAATCTGTCTATCCCCCACTTCACTCCAACAAATTGGAGACCTGCACTTTCTACCATAAAGTGCTTCAAACGGCGCCATCTCAATGCTTGAATGGTAGCTGTTGTTGTAGGAAAATTCTGCTAACGGTAGATGTCGATCCCAACTGTTTCCGAAATCAATAACACATGCTCGTAGCATGTCTTCAAGCGTTTGTATCGTCCTTTCGCTCTTCCCATCAGTTTGTGGATGATAGGCAGTACTCATGTCTAGACGAGTTCCTAATGCTTGATGTAATGTCTGCCAGAATCTTGAAATAAATCTGCCATCCCTATCAGAGATAATAGAGATTAGTATTCCATGTCTGGAGACGACTTCCTTCAAATACAGTCGTGCTAACTTCTCCATCTTGTCATCTTCTCTTATGTAGTGACCCGAACTTTTCCATGTTTATATATATTAATTGAGATTGATATTTACATAATTAAATGTTTCCAACATGTTAAGCAATCAAACTTGTTAAGACTTGATTAATTGAAATATGTTTCATATAGACAATTGACCACCCAAGTTGACTGGTGATTCACGAACGTTAAAACTTGTAAAAACTATATGATGACATATATATGGATATATATATAGTTAACATGATACTATGATAAGTAAACATATCATTAAGTATATTAACAATGAACTACATATGTAAAAACAAGACTACTAACTTAATGATTTTTAAACGAGACATATATGTAACGATTATCGTTGTAAAGACATTTAATGTATATATATCATATTAAGAGATATTCATACATGATAATATCATGATAATATAATAATTTAACATCTCATTTGATATTATAAACATTGGGTTAACAACATTTAACAAGATCGTTAACCTAAAGGTTTCAAAACAACACTTACATGTAACGACTAACGATGACTTAACGACTCAGTTAAAATGTATATACATGTAGTGTTTTAATATGTATTTATACACTTTTGAAAGACTTCAATACACTTATCAAAATACTTCTACTTAACAAAAATGCTTACAATTACATCCTCGTTCAGTTTCATCAACAATTCTACTCGTATGCACCCGTATTCGTACTCGTACAATACACAGCTTTTAGATGTATGTACTATTGGTATATACACTCCAATGATCAGCTCTTAGCAGCCCATGTGAGTCACATAACACATGTGAGAACCATCATTTGGAAACTAGCATGAAATATCTCATAAAATTACAAAAATATGAGTAATCATTCATGACTTATTTACATGAAAATAAAATTACATATCCTTTATATCTAATCCATACACCAACGACCAAAAACACCTACAAACACTTTCATTCTTCAATTTTCTTCATCTAATTGATCTCTCTCAAGTTCTATCTTCAAGTTCTAAGTGTTCTTCATATATTCTACAAGTTCTAGTTACATAAAATCAAGAATACTTTCAAGTTTGCTAGCTCACTTCCAATCTTGTAAGGTGATCATCCAACCTCAAGAAATCTTTGTTTCTTATAGTAGGTTATCATTCTAATACAAGGTAATAATCATATTCAAACTTTGGTTCAATTTCTATAACTATAACAATCTTATTTCAAGTGATGATCTTACTTGAACTTGTTTTCGTGTCATGATTCTGCTTCAAGAACTTCGAGCCATCCAAGGATTCGTTGAAGCTAGATCCATTTTTCTATTTTCCAGTAGGTTTATCCAAGGAACTTAAGGTAGTAATGATGTTCATAACATCATTCGATTCATACATATAAAGCTATCTTATTCGAAGGTTTAAACTTGTAATCACTAGAACATAGTTTAGTTAATTCTAAACTTGTTCGCAAACAAAAGTTAATCCTTCTAACTTGACTTTTAAAATCAACTAAAAACATGTTCTATATCTATATGATATGCTAACTTAATGATTTAAAACCTGGAAACACGAAAAACACCGTAAAACCGGATTTACGCCATCGTAGTAACACCGCGGGCTGTTTTGGGTTAGTTAATTAAAAACTATGATAAACTTTGATTTAAAAGTTGTTATTCTGAGAAAATGATTTTTATTATGAACATGAAACTATATCCAAAAATTATGGTTAGACTCAAAGTGGAAGTATGTTTTCTAAAATGGTCATCTAGACGTCGTTCTTTCGACTAAAATGACTACCTTTACAAAAATGACTTGTAACTTATTTTTCTGACTATAAACCTATACTTTTTCTGTGTAGATTCATAAAATAGAGTTCAATATGAAACCATAGCAATTTGATTCACTCAAAACGGATTTAAAATGAAGAAGTTATGGGTAAAACAAGATTGGATAATTTTTCTCATTTTAGCTACGTGAAAATTGGTAACAAATCTATTCCAACCATAACTTAATCAACTTGTATTGTATATTATGTAATCTTGAGATACCATAGACACGTATACAATGTTTCGACCTATCATGTCGACACATCTATATATATTTCGGAATAACCATAGACACTCTATATGTGAATGTTGGAGTTAGCTATACAGGGTTGAGGTTGATTCCAAAATATATATAGTTTGAGTTGTGATCAATACTGAGATACGTATACACTGGGTCGTGGATTGATTCAAGATAATATTTATCGATTTATTTCTGTACATCTAACTGTGGACAACTAGTTGTAGGTTACTAACGAGGACAGCTGACTTAATAAACTTAAAACATCAAAATATATTAAAAGTATTGTAAATATATTTTGAACATACTTTGATATATATGTATATATTGTTATAGGTTCGTGAATCAACCAGTGGCCAAGTCTTACTTCCCGACGAAGTAAAAATCTGTGAAAGTGAGTTATAGTTCCACTTTTAAAATCTAATATTTTTGGGATGAGAATACATGCAGGTTTTATAAATGATTTACAAAATAGACACAAGTACGTGAAACTACATTCTATGGTTGAATTATCGAAATCGAATATGCCCCTTTTTATTAAGTCTGGTAATCTAAGAATTAGGGAACAGACACCCTAATTGACGCGAATCCTAAAGATAGATCTATTGGGCCTAACAAACCCCATCCAAAGTACCGGATGCTTTAGTACTTCGAAATTTATATCATATCCGAAGGGTGTCCCGGAATGATGGGGATATTCTTATATATGCATCTTGTTAATGTCGGTTACCAGGTGTTCACCATATGAATGATTTTTATCTCTATGTATGGGATGTGTATTGAAATATGAAATCTTGTGGTCTATTGTTACGATTTGATATATATAGGTTAAACCTATAACTCACCAACATTTTTGTTGACGTTTAAAGCATGTTTATTCTCAGGTGAATATTAAGAGCTTCCGCTGTTGCATACTAAAATAAGGACAAGATTTGGAGTCCATGTTTGTATGATATTGTGTAAAAACTGCATTCAAGAAACTGATTTCGATGTAACATATTTGTATTGTAAACCATTATGTAATGGTCGTGTGTAAACAGGATATTTTAGATTATCATTATTTGATAATCTACGTAAAGCTTTTTAAACCTTTATTTATGAAATAAAGGTTATGGTTTGTTTTAAAAATGAATGCAGTCTTTGAAAAACGTCTCATATAGAGGTCAAAACCTCGCAACGAAATCAATTAATATGGAACGTTTTTAATCAATAAGAACGGGACATTTCATCTTATTGGCAGGAAGAGTGCTGATTTGGTGAGACGATCAACTATTACCCAAATAGTATCAAAACCACTTGCAGTCCTTGGCAATTTAGTGATGAAATCCATGGTAATGTTTTCCCATTTCCATTCCGGGATTTCGGGTTGTTGAAGTAGACCTGATGGTTTCTGATGCTCAGCTTTGACCTTAGAACACGTCAAACATTCTCCTACATATTTAGCAACATCGGCTTTCATACCCGGCCACCAAAAATGTTTCTTGAGATCCTTGTACATCTTCCCCGTTCAAGGATGTATTGAGTATCTGGTTTTATGAGCTTCTCTAAGTACCATTTCTCTCATATCTCCAAATTTTGGTACCCAAATCCTTTCAGCCCTATACCGGGTTCCGTCTTCCCGAATATTAAGATGCTTCTCCGATCCTTTGGGTATTTCATCCTTTAAATTTCCCTCTTTTAAAACTCCTTGTTGCGCCTCCTTTATTTGAGTAGTAAGGTTATTATGAATCATTATATTCATAGATTTTACTCGAATGGGTTCTCTGTCCTTCCTGCTCAAGGCATCGGCTACCACATTTGCCTTCCCCGGGTGGTAACGAATCTCAAAGTCGTAATCATTCAATAATTCAATCCACCTACGCTGCCTCATATTCAGTTGTTTCTGATTAAATATGTGTTGAAGACTTTTGTGGTAGGTATATATAATACTTTTGACCCCATATAAGTAGTGCCTCCAAGTCTTTAATGCAAAAACTACCGCGCCTAATTCCAAATCATGCGTCGTATAATTTTGTTCGTGAATCTTCAATTGTCTAGACGCATAAGCAATCACCTTCGTTCGTTGCATTAATACACAACCGAGACCTTGCTTTGATGCGTCACAATAAATCACAAAATCATCATTCCCTTCAGGCAATGACAATATAGGTGCCGTAGTTAGCTTTTTCCTCAATAACTGAAACGCTTTCTCTTGTTCATCATTCCATTCAAATTTCTTCCCTTTATGCGTTAATGCAGTCAAGGGTTTTGCTATTCTGGAAAAGTCTTGGATGAACCTTCTGTAGTAACCAGCTAGTCCTAAAAACTGGCGTATGTGTTTCGGAGTTTTCGGGGTTTCCCACTTTTCAACAGTTTCTATCTTTGCCGGATCCACCTTAATACCTTCTTTGTTCACTATGTGACCGAGGAATTGAACTTCTTCCAACCAAAATGCACACTTTGAAAACTTAGCATACAATTCTTCCTTCCTCAATACTTCTAACACCTTTCTCAAATGTTCACCTTGTTCTTGGTCATTCTTTAAGTAAATAAGTATGTCATCAATGAAAACAATGACAAACTTGTCAAGGTATGGTCCACACACTCGGTTCATAAGGTCCATGAATACAACTGGTGCATTAGTTAAACCAAACGGCATGACCATAAACTCGTAATGACCGTAACGTGTTCTGAAAGCAGTCTTTGGAATATCATCTTCTTTCACCCGCATTTGATGATACCCGAAACGTAAGTCAATCTTTGAATAAATAGACGAGCCTTGTAGTTGATCAAATAAGTCGTCGATTCTCGGTAGTGGGTAGCGGTTCTTGATGGTAAGTTTGTTCAACTCTCGGTAGTCGATACACAACCTGAATGTACCATCTTTCTTCTTGACAAACAAAACAGGAGCTCCCCACGGTGATGTGCTTGATCGAATGAAACCACGCTCTAAAAGTTCTTGTAATTGGCTTTGCAGTTCTTTCATCTCGCTGGGTGCGAGTCTGTAAGGAGCACGAGCTATTGGTGCAGCTCCTGGTACGAGATCTATTTGAAATTCAACGGATCGATGTGGGGGTAATCCCGGTAATTCTTTCGGAAATACATCGGGAAATTCTTTTACAATGGGAACATCATTGATGCTCTTTTCTTCAGTTTGTACTTTCTCGACGTGTGCTAGAACAGCATAGCAACCTTTTCTTATTAGTTTTTGTGCCTTCAAATTACTAATAAGATGTAGCTTCGTGTTTCCCTTTTCTCCGTACACCAATAAGGGTTTTCCTTTTTCTCGTATAATGCGAATTGCATTTTTGTAACAAACGATCTCTGCTTTCAATTCTTTCAACCAGTCCATACCGATTATCACATCAAAACTCCCTAACTCTACTGGTATCAAATCAATCTTAAATGTTTCGCTAACCAGTTTAATTTCTCGATTCCGACATATATTATCTGCTGAAATTAATTTACCATTTGCTAATTCGAGTAAAAATTTACTATCCAAAGGCGTCAATGGACAACTTAATTTAGCACAAAAATCTCTACTCATATAGCTTCTATCCGCACCCGAATCAAATAAAATGTAAGCAGATTTATTGTCAATAAGAAACGTACCCGTAACAAGCTCCGGGTCTTCCTGTGCCTCTGCCGCATTAATATTGAAAACTCTTCCCCGGCCTTGTCCATTCGTGTTCTCCTGGTTTGGGCAATTTCTAATAATGTGGCCCGGTTTTCCACATTTATAACAAGCTACATTGGCATAACTTGCTCCGACACTACTTGCTCCGCCATTACTCATTCCGACACCATTTGTTCCTTTCGTTCTATTAACCCCTAGTCTGTAGACCTCACACTTCGCCGCGCTATGACCATTTCTTTTACACTTGTTGCAAAATTTGGTGCAGAACCCCGAGTGATACTTTTCACACCTTTGGCATAGCTGCTTCTGATTGTTGTTGTTGTTGCGGTTATTATTGTTGTTGGGATGATTGTTGTAGTTGCTGTTGTTGTTGTTGTTGTTGTTGGGCCGTTTGTTGTAGTTGCGATTGATGTTGCGATTGTTGGGATAATTGTTGCAATTATTGTTGTAATTGCTGTTGTTGTTGTATTGGTGATTCTTATCACGTTTTCCTCCCACTTTCTTTTGACTTGCTTCACATTGGCCTCTTCAGCAGTCTGTTCTTTAATTCTTTCTTCAATCTGGTTCACTAGTTTGTGAGCCATTCTACACGCCTGTTGTATGGAGGCGGGCTCGTGTGAACTTATATCTTCTTGGATTCTTTCCGATAATCCTTTCACAAACGCGTCGATCTTCTCTTCCTCATCTTCGAATGCTCCCGGACACAATAGGCACAATTCTGTGAATCGTCTATCGTACGTGGTAATATCAAATCCTTGGGTTCGTAACCCTCTAAGTTCTGTCTTGAGCTTATTGACCTCGGTTCTGGGACGGTACTTCTCATTCATCAAGTGCTTGAATGCTGACCACGGTAGTGCGTACGTATCGTCTTGTCCCACTTGCTCTAGATAGGTATTCCACCATGTTAACGCAGAACCTGTGAAGGTATGCGTAGCGTACTTCACTTTGTCCTCTTCAGTACACTTACTTATGGCAAACACCGATTCGACCTTCTCGGTCCACCGTTTCAATCCGATCGGTCCTTCAGTTCCATCAAATTCCAAAGGTTTGCAGGCAGTGAATTCTTTGTAGGTGCATCCTACACGATTTCCTGTACTACTAGATCCAAGGTTATTGTTGGTATGTAGCGCAGCCTGTACTGCGGCTATGTTTGAAGCTAGAAAAGTACGGAATTCCTCTTCATTCATATTCACGGTGTGTCGAGTAGTCGGTGCCATTTCCTTCAAAATAGTCAAATGGAACAAGTTAATCATACAGAATATTAAGAGTAGTTAATAGTATTTCGTAGCATAATATGAACTCATTTATAAAAGCTTTTTCTTCATATTAGCGTTTTATAAGTTTAAATTCGGGTAGTACCTACCCGTTAAGTTCATACTTAGTAGCTAATATACAATTCAACTACTACAATTCTATATGAAAAACTGATTATAATAATATTTCGCGTTCAAACTTTTACACAATATTTTACAAACTTACAATACCGCTTATTTTACATATAGCATGAAATATAGCACACAATAAATTTGATACAAGATGGTTGTGAAGATAATTCTAGCTAGTACACAAGTCATTCAGCAAAGCCAATAAAGACACGTAATTCATACGTCCAGAAACAAGTCATTCATTCTGGTTTTACTAGGATTACTTCCCATCCTTGGTCTTGTGGAACATAACCGTTATGGCCGTTGATAAGACAGCGTGTTGTAACGTCATCAAAGGAACGAGGGTTACGTAATGTCCAACAGTCCCGTAACAATCTAAAAACCTCATTTCTTACCCCAACTACCGACTCCGTCACTTGTGGGAACATTTTATTTAATATTTGTAGCCCGATGTTCTTGTTCTCACTTTGGTGAGAAGCGAGCATTACTAATCCGTAAGCATAACATGCTTCTTTATGTTTGATGTTAGCCGCTTTTTCTAAATCACGAAGTCCAATATTCGGATATATTGAGTCAAAATAATTTCTTAACCCATTGCGTAAAATAGCATTTGGGTTCCCCGCAATATATGCGTCAAAGTAAACACATCGTAACTTATGGATTTCCCAATGTGATATCCCCTATCTTTCAAACGAAAGCCTTTTATAAACCAAGGCATTCTTGGAACGTTCTTCGAATGTCTTACAAACTGATCTCGCCTTAAATAGTTGTGCCGAAGAATTCTGACCGACTCTAGACAAGATTTCATCAATCATGTCTCCGGGTAGGTCTCTTAAAATATTGGGTTGTCTATCCATTTTGTGTTTTTATACTGTAAAATAGACAAGAGTTAGATTCATAAAAAAATACTTATTAATACAAGCAATTTTTACATATATCATAAAGCATAAGCACACTATATTACATATATTACACCACACGAATACAACTATCTTATTCCGACTCGCTTGTTTCTTCTTCTTCGGTTTTGGTTCGTTTTGCCAAGTTTCTAGGGATATATGATGTTCCCCTAATACGAGCCGTCGTTTTCCACATTGGTTTAGAAAAACCTGGTGGTTTAGAGGTTCCCGGGTCATTGTTACAACTTAAGGGCTTCGGGGGTTGACGATACATATAAAGTTCATCGGGGTTGGAATTAGTTTTCTCTATTTTTATGCCCTTTCCCTTATTATTTTCTTTTGCCTTTTTAAATTCAGTTGGGGTAATTTCTATAACATCATCGGAATTCTCGTCGGAATCCAATTCATCGGAGAATTGGTAATCCTCCCAATATTTTGCTTCCTTGGCGGAAACACCATTGACCATAATTAACCTTGGTCGGTTGGTTGAGGATTTTCTTTTACTTAATCGTTTTATTATTTCCCCCACCGGTTCTATTTCTTCATCCGGTTCCGATTCTTCTTCCGGTTCCGATTCTTCTTCCGGTTCCGACTCTTCTTCCGGTTTCTCTTCGGGAACTTGTGAATCAGTCCACGAATCATTCCAATTTACATTTGACTCTTCATTATTATTAGGTGAGTCAATGGGACTTGTTCTAGAGGTAGACATCTATCACATAAAATCAAACGCGTTAAGAGATTAATATATCACATAATATTCACATGTTAAAAATATATAGTTTCCAACAAAATTTGTTAAGCAATCATTTTTCAAGTAAACACGGTCGAAGTCCAGACTCAATAATGCATCCTAACAAACTCGATAAGATACACTAATGCAAAATTCTGGTTCTCTAAGACCAACGCTCGGATACCAACTGAAATGTCCAGTTCTTATTGATTAAAAACGTTCCATATTAATTGATTTCGTTGCGAGGTTTTGACCTCTATATGAGACGTTTTTCAAAGACTGCATTCATTTTAAAACAAACCATAACCTTTATTTCATCAATAAAGGTTTAAAAAGCTTTACGTAGATTATCAAATAATGATAATCTAAAATATCCTGTTTACACACGACCATTACATAATGGTTTACAATACAAATATGTTACAACAAAATAAGTTTCTTGAATGCAGTTTTTACACAATATCATACAAGCATGGACTCTAAATCTCGTCCTTATTTAAGTATGCAACAGCGGAAGCTCTTAATAATCACCTGAGAATAAACATGCTTAAAACGTCAACAAAAATGTTGGTGAGTTATAGGTTTAACCTATATATATCAAATCATAATAATAGACCACAAGATTTCATATTTCAATACACATCCCATACATAGAGATAAAAATCATTCATATGGTGAACACCTGGTAACCGACATTAACAAGATGCATATATAAGAATATCCCCATCATTCCGGGACACCCTTCGGATATGATATAAATTTCGAAGTACTAAAGCATCCGGTACTTTGGATGGGGTTTGTTAGGCCCAATAGATCTATCTTTAGGATTCGCGTCAATTAGGGTGTCTGTTCCCTAATTCTTAGATTACCAGACTTAATAAAAAGGGGCATATTCGATTTCGATAATTCAACCATAGAATGTAGTTTCACGTACTTGTGTCTATTTTGTAAATCATTTATAAAACCTGCATGTATTCTCATCCCAAAATATTAGATTTTAAAAGTGGGACTATAACTCACTTTCACAGATTTTTACTTCGTCGGGAAGTAAGACTTGGCCACTGGTTGATTCACGAACCTATAACAATATATACATATATATCAAAGTATGTTCAAAATATATTTACAACACTTTTAATATATTTTGATGTTTTAAGTTTATTAAGTCAGCTGTCCTCGTTAGTAACCTACAACTAGTTGTCCACAGTTAGATGTACAGAAATAAATCGATAAATATTATCTTGAATCAATCCACGACCCAGTGTATACGTATCTCAGTATTGATCACAACTCAAACTATATATATTTTGGAATCAACCTCAACCCTGTATAGCTAACTCCAACATTCACATATAGAGTGTCTATGGTTGTTCCGAAATATATATAGATGTGTCGACATGATAGGTCAAAACATTGTATACGTGTCTATGGTATCTCAAGATTACATAATATACAATACAAGTTGATTAAGTTATGGTTGGAATAGATTTGTTACCAATTTTCACGTAGCTAAAATGAGAAAAATTATCCAATCTTGTTTTACCCATAACTTCTTCATTTTAAATCCGTTTTGAGTGAATCAAATTGCTATGGTTTCATATTGAACTCTATTTTATGAAACTAAACAGAAAAAGTATAGGTTTATAGTCAGAAAAATAAGTTACAAGTCATTTTTGTAAAGGTAGTCATTTCAGTCGAAAGAACGACGTCTAGATGACCATTTTAGAAAACATACTTCCACTTTAAGTTTAACCATAATTTTTGGATATAGTTTCATATTCATAATAAAAATCATTTTCTCATAATAACAACTTTTAAATCAAATTTTATCATAGTTTTTAATTAACTAACCCAAAACAGCCCGCGGTGTTACTACGACGGCGTAAATCCGGTTTTACGGTGTTTTTCGTGTTTCCAGGTTTTAAATCATTAAGTTAGCATATCATATAGATATAGAACATGTGTTTAGTTGATTTTAAAAGTCAAGTTAGAAGGATTAACTTTTGTTTGCGAACAAGTTTAGAATTAACTAAACTATGTTCTAGTGATTACAAGTTTAAACCTTCGAATAAGATAGCTTTATATGTATGAATCGAATGATGTTATGAACATCATTACTACCTTAAGTTCCTTGGATAAACCTACTGGAAAAGAGAAAAATGGATCTAGCTTCAACGGATCCTTGGATGGCTCGAAGTTCTTGAAGCAGAATCATGACACGAAAACAAGTTCAAGTAAGATCATCACTTGAAATAAGATTGTTATTGTTATAGAAATTGAACCAAAGTTTGAATATGATTATTACCTTGTATTAGAATGATAACCTACTGTAAGAAACAAAGATTTCTTGAGGTTGGATGATCACCTTACAAGATTGGAAGTGAGCTAGCAAACTTGAAAGTATTCTTGATTTTATGTAACTAGAACTTGTAGAATTTATGAAGAACACTTAGAACTTGAAGATAGAACTTGAGAGAGATCAATTAGATGAAGAAAATTGAAGAATGAAAGTGTTTGTAGGTGTTTTTGGTCGTTGGTGTATGGATTAGATATAAAGGATATGTAATTTTGTTTTCATGTAAATAAGTCATGAATGATTACTCATATTTTTGTAATTTTATGAGATATTTCATGCTAGTTGCCAAATGATGGTTCTCACATGTGTTAGGTGACTCACATGGGCTGCTAAGAGCTGATCATTGGAGTGTATATACCAATAGTACATACAACTAAAAGCTGTGTATTGTACGAGTACGAATACGGGTGCATACGAGTAGAATTGTTGATGAAACTGAATGAGGATGTAATTGTAAGCATTTTTGTTAAGTAGAAGTATTTTGATAAGTGTATTGAAGTCTTTCAAAAGTGTATAAATACATATTAAAACACTACATGTATATACATTTTAACTGAGTCGTTAAGTCATCGTTAGTCGTTACATGTAAGTGTTGTTTTGAAACCTTTAGGTTAACGATCTTGTTAAATGTTGTTAACCCAATGTTTATAATATCAAATGATATTTTAAATTATTATATTATCATGATATTATCATGTATGAATATCTCTTAATATGATATATATACATTAAATGTCTTTACAACGATAATCGTTACATATATGTCTCGTTTAAAAATTATTAAGTTAGTAGTCTTGTTTTTACATATGTAGTTCATTGTTAATATACTTAATGATATGTTTGCTTATCATAGTATCATGTTAACTATATATATATATATATCCATATATATGTCATCATATAGATTTTACAAGTTTTAACGTTCGTGAATCACCGGTCAACTTGGGTGGTCAATTGTCTATATGAAACA